>NW_015552546.1:1353787-1364332 GCF_001515605.1 Sinocyclocheilus anshuiensis
TTATATTTTGAATAAATGCTGTTCTTTTTAACTTTTTATTCATCAAAGAATCCTGAAAAAAGTATCGCAGTTTCCCAAAAAATATTAAGGAGCACAGCAGTTTCCAGCACTGATAATAATTCAGCATATTAGAATGATTTCTGAAGAATCATGTGGCACTGAAGATGGAGTAAAATGATGTGGTTAAAATATTCATGAACAAAAATGACTTGTTGAGTCCCTTGTACTCGATACAGATTTGGTCCGAGGCACATCAGGGCAGAATCCGCTATGATCAGGTTGTACAATGGCTGGACAAGAGCGGCCCCATACGAATCACTAAGGGTGGCGGATATCGGTGACATTAATGTTAACCTCTTTGACCTGAAGGACACCTGCAAAAAAATACGAGAGGCTTATCGTGAAATTGTGGCCACTGGCTGCATCCCACTTACACTGGGTGAGAAAACATTTTCAATATGCAGGAATACATGGATCAGGTTTGAGTCCACTTTTAATATGTTACTTCTCCACTTGTCTTGGATTCCCAGGAGGTGATCATACAATCGCATACCCAATTCTACAAGCTGTTGCGGAGAGGTTGGTGAAAACACAAGAGGTCCCCCTCCTAATTTGCAATACCAACTCACATTTAGTCTGAAATACTGCTCTTTCTGCTGTTCAGGCATGGTCCTGTGGGCCTAATACATGTGGATGCGCATGCAGACACTAGTGACATGATTCTGGGTGAGAAAATTGGTCACGGGACCCCTTTCAGACGCTGTGTGGATGAGGGGCTCCTGGACTGCAAGAGGGTCGTCCAGATCGGGCTCAGAGGCTCGGGTTATTCTCCAGATAATTATGAGTGGAGCCGAGCACAGGTATCACGATGCTTTTACCAATAATCATGCTCTAAATAGATAATTCATATATTAGAATGTAATATGTCGTATAATATTCATTGGCCTGCAAAGTGAAGTCATAGTTCCACCACTCTATAATGACGCTATATTTGAGTCCAGTGCTTCTTTTACGTCTTCCATCGTGCTTGTAAATAAAAACATAGTACATTTTGGTCTTTCCAGGGTTTCCGTGTAGTGGAAGCTGTGGAGTGCTGGCACAAATCTCTTGTCCCGCTCATGGAGGAGGTTCGCTCACAGATGGGAACCGGACCAGTCTATCTCAGCTTTGACATAGACAGTCTGGACCCTGCATTTGCTCCAGGCACAGGAACACCTGAGATTGCTGGCCTCACACCCATTCAGGTATGCTTTACCTGTCGCTCAGAGATGCTTAAACCTGCTCCTGCAGTTGAGAATAAACTCCCATCACCCTTAAACCAATCAATGAAGGTCTTTTAAATCACTTTATGTTAATAATACTTCCACAAGTATTCATATAAACATAAAATTTGCCGCACACTATGCAATCGATATATAGAACAAGTGATTTGAAAAATGGACACACTATTAATCTGGCATAATGTACTATACATTACAGATCAAAGATACAGCCAAGAGCAGGTCTTGGACTTTGCGCGTGAAAGTTTAATATTAACCTTAGGGGTTGGTTAAAAGCACACTTAAAGATAGAGACATGGCTGATTTGAATCTCAATCGACACTCTTTTGTGTAAAGAATAATGTATTTTGAAATGTGTTTTTTTTAGGGTCTGGAAATCATTCGAGGTTGTCGAGGTGTTAATCTTGTGGGTTGTGATTTAGTTGAGGTTTCTCCACCTTATGACACCACAGGTACTGTATTATATATAAATTTTTTTATTTATATTATATATATTTTTTACTATTTACATTATATTTTTCACAGGAAACACTGCTTTGACTGGGGCTAACCTCCTTTTTGAGATGATGTGTGTCCTTCCAAAAGTCAAATATTATTGATTGCGTTTGTGGAACGTCTCAAATAATTGCACATATACATGATTTGTGTACAAAATCAGTATTAATATTATTTTCAGCAACAAATACCTTTATTGGGATTAGCAAAACAGTGTCATACAGTCAATTCATGAACACAGTGAAGAAAATTCATATTGCGTATGGAGAAACAACTCTCGGAAATAAAAAAAAATCACAAAATTACGAAAAAAACATTTTTTTTTGAACCGATTAATAAAATAATTTCACAACATGATACAGAGTTCATATTTTACACCACAGACATAAATACATTTAGTCATATAGAGTTAATAAGCCATGAAAATTTGGCATGATTTAATGCTATCTTAAATTTAAGATATTTACCAGTGCATTGCAAAACACAAATAAAATGCTAATATAGTACAATGGCACCAATACATCATCAATTATAAAGTATAATGAATGTTCATTGAACACCATATGAATAAAGTAATATTATTCATCACTCAAAATATGTCAGTAATGGAAGACTTCATATAGGAGTGGATTTAACTCACCCACACCTTTCTGTGCATATGCAATAGCTAATCAAATGCATAACCACTAAATCCTGCTAACAAAATGAAACATCACAACATAGAGGAGACAAATGGTTTTCTACAGCAAACATGAAATGCATAGTACAAAATACTTCAGATAAAGTATGTATTATGTCTTCTCTTTGTACTGTTGAGAGTATGCTTTGCATGCCACAACACATTTTTAATCAAAACACAACTGGAAACTATAAAGGTCTCTGGCGCTCTGTCATTCTTTAAGGCTTTACCTGCTCGTTTTATAGCTGCACTATATAGCTGAATGTGACTTGTACAGGTCGATAAAGAGCTGTTAAACCCTTTACTTACACTATCAATCTGGTAAGAACATCTGGAATCTTTCTTATATTTTAGGTACACAAATCCATATTATATTTTTACATATACATTTAATATTATGTAACTATTTACACCTTGGGACTGAAGCACAGTTCATGTTCTGTGGGTATTGCTGTAAAGTTGCTCCAGTTGTGTTAAAGTCTGTACCACAAGTATGGAAGATGCTAAGAAATTTGACACGTGTTGCACTGAAAAAAAAAAAAAAGACTAAACCTAAAAAGTTTTCTTTAGATACTGAATTGATAAAGCTACAGTATTTTTTAAGTTTAAATGAACTTAAGATATCTACCATCCATATTTTCACTATTATTTAGAAGGGGGAAAAAAAGTTTGTGTTTATGTTCAAATTATTATAAAATAATTACAAATGGTACGTTTCCAAATATTTTCAATTTTGAATTCTAACAAACTTTTATTAAAGGTCTCAAAGTAGCCAAAGTATTTTATTCTAGTTTAATATTTTATTTTCATGCTTTAAAATGGTTTTTTTTTTTTTTTTTTGGTAAGGAATTGCGAGTAAAACATTAAAATGTGTTAACAATTCGTTAACATTAGTTAATGCATTGGGCATCATGAGCTAACAATAATAAAGCAATAAGCCCCAAGAAGCCATGGTTTACAGCGAATTTATAACAGCTAAGGGGCGTTGTTAGGAAAGACGCAAAGCAGAGTGCCTAAAACCCACTTAGCTGTTATAAATTCACTGTAATTCACTGTCTTTAACTGAAAAAATTTGTGTTTACTATTGTCATTTTGCATTATTGACACTATTTTCCTAATTAATGCTGTTCAGTTGCTTTGACACAATCTGTATTGTTAAAAGCGCTATATAAATAAAGGTGACTTTACTTGACTTGACTTGACTGTAAACCACGGCTTCACGGGGCTTATTGCTTTTATAAATGGTTATTCCATATACGTAGTTAGGTTTCACAAAATAAAAGAGCAAATAAAGTGTAATGATATTAATAAAACCAGTATTCTTCCACCAAACAATGTAGCGCCTCAGAATCACTTGTGGTTCCAACAAAGTGGTTGCCGAGCAACAGACAGAAGTAAACAAAGGTGTGTGTTTGTAGAGTAATTTACAACAGCTTCGAACGCGGCTCAACCAATCAGAATCAAGGACCGGAACTATCCGTTTTATAAACCACAATTTTGAAATGATAAAAATGTTTTAGTATATGTACTGTAGAAATGTACGTTATACATAATTAATCAATGCTGCGAAAGCATTTTGCATTGTTATTTCATTTAATTCACTGCATTAACTAAAGTTAACACATAGACCCTTATTGTAAATTGTTAGCCAAAAGTTAAATATTGCACTTTGTAGATCAAGGGTGTTCAATTAAAATGATAAAAGTGTCTCTTAAAATTGTAAAACATAAAAATTCACAGCATTGTCTTGAGTAAACAGTTAAGACTAAAAGTCTACAGTGATGTTTGTTATGCTACATTATGTTAGCTGTTTTTCAACTAGCAGCATGTTGCAATGTTATTCGTGGAACGGAAATATTTAAAATCAAAAGCTAGGCTAGCTGTATCGATATTTTGCCTCTCAACCAACAGCCTTTTGAAATAAATACCAAATATCCAAACTGATTGTAAAGCCCTCCAATAGAGCAGCTAAAGTAAAGATTTCCAAGAGGTCAACATTAGTGTACATTCAAGTACTCCAAACATTTTCCTTTCCCCAACAATGCTAAGCTAAAGTCACTTCTGCAAAGTCTTACATAGAGCATCTGGCTCTGAGCAGCTTCAAGCCTGGTTTCACTGAGGCCATCGGGTGCTTCTAATCCAGCTGGGTTATTAGCTCTAGCAAAAGCATGCTAGCTTCCATGAGGCTTTATTTATTGACAGTGATCTTGTCCAGACTGGGCCAGGCTGGGACGTAGTACCGTGGCAGCGTCCCTTCCATCAGTCGCTCCATCCAGAGTCCGAGTCGATCCAGTTTGTGGTGGATCTGAAGAGTTGTGGATCGAGAGCGTGTCATGCCCTTCCTGGACCGGGATCCTCCTCCTTCCTCTTCCGGCTTGCTATCCAAGTCTTCACCTGTGTAGACTGGCTTGAAAAGACACAGGTATTTCTTATGGCCATTGAGGGCTAGAACATAGCCTGTGTAGTCTACTTTGCGGCTGCCCACTTCGTCCTCATCTGTGTCGATTTGCATGGCATCCTGGGCGTATTCCAACACGGCCGCCATCCATCCGCTGTGTTTATCCACATTTAGGAAAGAGAAGTGTAGCGTCAAACTCCTACGAGGAAGAGGAAACATAGTATATATCTTTTTTAGACATTGTGACTGCAAGGTGCACCATGCAATGAGGGCTCACCCAGTGAACGAATAAACTTCCTTGGCAAACTTGCTGAGCAGGATGTTCTTTGTGGAATCAGTAAGTACCAGAACTACATTAATATGACCCGGCCTCAGCTTCACCAGGTTACTAGTGTATGTAATGTCGGTTAACTCTGTCACCTCCACAAAGTTTTTCTTTGGTGGGCGACTGCTGGAAAAAAAAAAGAGCATATAATAGTATAATAAATTAGGGATGCATCAATATAAAATAATTATTTTATGCTATTATTTTATATAATTTCATGCTATTTTTATAGCTGATAACAAATGACTGATATTATTCAAATTCCAAATTGAATATTATTATTATTGATTTATAAATAATCTCAACTTAAAAAGATTATTACAGTATTGTTTCAAACTCAATAATATCCAATAAATGTAATGGTACTGATACATTGTGCATCATTAAAATAGATGGAATTTATTTATTGGATTTATCCAAAACTAATATATGAAAGAACCTGGATGTGCTGGAGGTGTTTGGCGAACCGTTCTCTGCCTTGGATGCCTCTTTTGCTTTCGTTTTGGGCTGTTTATCCTCACTTGAGTCACTGAAATTAGAAACAGCAACGTTCAATGTCTCTGCATTTCCCGTCTAACACATCAGAATTATGAATGCAATAAATCTTACCTGAAAGCCTGAATAACTACAGTGCCAAATAAAATAAAAAGTGCAGAGAATATCAAAGACAGTAGGGGCATCATCTCACGCCTGCAAAATGAATGAAAATAACTTAATTGAGCATTATATATCAAAAATATTGCTGACCAATCCCACCTTTTGGTACTAACAAATATTTCATAAAGCTTATTACAGTAAAGAAGAAGGGCAGAGCTTAGGGTCAATTGGCATTTTATTTGCCTACCAGTTATTGTGAAGAAGATCATCGATAATTTCAGACAAGTAGTCATATGCCGTGTAAATCCATCTTATTAAAAACATCTGAAAACAAACGGATGTACAAAATTAAGTTCCAGTAAATTTGGACATAATCTAGATCTCTACTGAAACATGCATAGAGGTCACTGCTAATTTCCCAATTAAAGACGCTCCATGAAAAGCAAACCCTGAGAGACTCACCGAGGTGAACTCATTGTTGAGCTCTGGGAGAACGGCATCATTATTGAGGATGGAGGGATCCTTCTGCAGTCTTTCGAGTTCCTCCAGAAGCTTGTGTTTGTCTTCCTTACTGCCGTTCCATCCTCCCAAAACTGGCTTATACAGAATCTTACCAGCTCCCTTACGCCTCTCCAGAATCACCACCTGCTCAATAATACACACAAAAGTTTCATTGGGTTACACACTAGAGGTCCACCAATAGTGGATTTTGCCAATTTGATAACTTAAATGGGAAAACAGGCCAATAAACAATTTGGCCATTTTATCATCCATAAAAACCTGGATACTGAATGTATATTGAATGTAAAAATTCAATGTAAAATAGTGCTTTATTACTAAAGTGTTATTACTTAATGAACAGAAATGACCCTGAATGTATTATCTCAAATGAAATAAATTCTAATTAAATATAAACACAAATGGAGCCAAAATGTAACCCTTTAAATAACAAAAATTCCAAACAATAATTAAACAAAGATCACTCCAAATAACACAGCTTAATCTGAACCTAAACAGGTAAAACTTTAGGAATCCTGTAAGCAACTGCTACATCAAAGTGATTGTTTTTAATAAATGTATTGTTCCATTCTCTGTCTGCAATAATTGATGCAAATAAGCAACTAATAATGTCGAACAATCGTTCGAAATAACATATCTGTCAACCCCTATAATGCTCAAGTATTTTCTTCTCGAAACAAAAAAGCATGAAGAAGATAACATTTACCTGTGGTGGTGTGCTGTCTTTGTTCTTCAAGAGAACATCGCATAGGGGCTGCTGACGTCGCTGGTAGACGTAAGCAAATCGCAGCACATCATTAGTGTTTGCAGAGGCTAGCGAGAGGAAGGCTTCATTTCCTGTGGCGAAGGACTCTTCCTCACCAGTGATGAGTAGAATGCAATATCTGTGGAAAAGACATTGCAGACTATTGGAAAAGACCCTTTAATATGTTGAATCGGATTAACTCCACTGATTTTTACAAAGCCATCTTACTTCCTGCGACGATGGAACTGTTTGACAGGGCAAAGCTCATCAAATAGCTTCTGGTTCACCAGACGAGGAGCCAGGAGGAACTTGTTGTTGGAGATGAACTCATCTATTATCTGCTTCTTCATCCCTTTAGCCTGAGGGAGCAAATGTTTAATTGAAAGTCAAAAGGTAAACATATTTATATCTTCTCAAACATCTGAAACAAAAAAAAGATGTTGCTGAAGCCCCAACCTGGGGTGCGTTTCCAGTACAACGATGTAACTCGCTGATTTGACCACCATAGTACAATGCATTGTTGTGGAAACGAACTAGCTAGTCACGACTGTTTCCCGAACACTGCTGCATCTCCATCGTTTGAACAACATTAGTTCAACAATATAGGGCCATTGTTAATGACGTCACACGCATGTGGTGGAGTAATAACTTCTGCTGTTTAACTGATTGGAGATCTCTTAAGATGCTGCTGTATTGAACATGGCACCTGATGACTAATTTACTATGTTTTGTTCCCTGTCATTTTGCTTTATTTGATGTTGACTCTTCCTCACCAGTGATGAGTAGAATGCAATATCTGTGGAAAAGACATTGCAGACTATTGGAAAAGACCCTTTAATATGTTGAATCGGATTAACTCCACTGATTTTTACAAAGCCATCTTACTTCCTGCGACGATGGAACTGTTTGACAGGGCAAAGCTCATCAAATAGCTTCTGGTTCACCAGACGAGGAGCCAGGAGGAACTTGTTGTTGGAGATGAACTCATCTATTATCTGCTTCTTCATCCCTTTAGCCTGAGGGAGCAAATGTTTAATTGAAAGTCAAAAGGTAAACATATTTATATCTTCTCAAACATCTGAAACAAAAAAAAGATGTTGCTGAAGCCCCAACCTGGGGTGCGTTTCCAGTACAACGATGTAACTCGCTGATTTGACCACCATAGTACAATGCATTGTTGTGGAAACGAACTAGCTAGTCACGACTGTTTCCCGAACACTGCTGCATCTCCATCGTTTGAACAACATTAGTTCAACAATATAGGGCCATTGTTAATGACGTCACACGCATGTGGTGGAGTAATAACTTCTGCTGTTTAACTGATTGGAGATCTCTTAAGATGCTGCTGTATTGAACATGGCACCTGATGACTAATTTACTTTTTCTTTGTTCCGTGTCATTTTGCTTTATTTGATGTTTGATTAATCGTGGGTTCCCTCTTACATAATCCTCTGGGGTTCCCTTAGGCATTTATGCACAGGCGCACTCTTCACTCTGCACTTATTGAGAATGCGCAAAAAACATAGATTAAAATGCAATTATATTTAGATAGAATGGAAAATATAGGTTGTACTGCATGTTAGCTTGCTTATTGTGCCCAAGAGAATAATTTATTTTAACCCATATGTCTCATTAACAAGAAACTATGCTTCTAACCACAGGTCGAGAGCTGTAGTTCCAACCACGTAAGTTTGCGACGCTGTTTGCGAATGTTCGTGTGAATGCTAGTTACGCATGTAACTGTGGTTCTGTGAATTCCGGATGACCACCAGAGGCAGTGTAAACACTATGGATTATCGCAGCACCAGCTAGATAGATCGAGAGAATATACAAACAAAGTCACGTAGTGATGAATGCTGAGCCCTGGGGGGTTATAAGCCACCGTAGCTCAGCACTCTGCCTCGGTACGCCTTTCTCGCGCATTCCGAGTGACCAAGAACTCTGGCGGTCATCCGGAATTCACAGAACCACAGTTACATGCGTAACTAGCGTTCTGTTTCATTCCTACTGACCGCCAGAGGCAGTGTAAACACTATGGATGACACATACCAACATAGTCATGAGGAATGCCACCCACCTGATAAAAATTAAGGCCGCTCCTGAAGAACCGCAGAACTAACGGCATGATGAGCAGCAACATTGACTTTATAAAACTGGGCAAACGTGCATGGAGAAGACCAGGTAGCGGCAGTGCAGATATCCGCCAAGGAAACTCCTCTTTAAACAGTCCATGAAGATGAGATGGCCCTAGCAGAATGGCAGGTTAGTCTCCAGGGCAGTGGCCTCTCTGTTGCCTTGTAAGCCAGTTTAATTGTCTCCACTATCCAGTTTGACAATCTCTGCTTCGACACTGGAGCACCTTTCTTCACACCACCATAGCAGACAAATAACTGGTCTGACTGTTGAAATTGAGCAGTAGAGCTCACATAGCACTTCAAAGCACGCAACAAAAGTTGGGCACTTGAATCAGACCCTGAAGAAGTCTGAAAAGAGGCCAGTTCAGTTCAGGACTTTCGGAAGAAAAGAAGGATTGGGTCGTAGAACCATCCCGGAATCATCCGGCAACCAACGCAAACACAATTCGTTAACAGACAGTGCGTGCAACTCACTGACTCTTTTCGCAGACGCGAAAGCCAACAAAAAAGCAGTCTTCAAGAACATCCATTTAATGTCAGTGCTTTGCAAGGGCTTAAACTGGGATGAGCAAAGGAACGTAAGCACAAGTGGCAGATCCCACACAGGGAAGTGAGGAGTCCGAGCAGGGTTCAGACGTCGTGCACCTTTCAGAAAACTGCAGACAAGACTGTGAGATCCAAGAGAAGATCCACCAACTGGAGCATGATATGCAGCAATCGCAGCGACGTACACTTTCAACGTGGAAGCTGCCTTGCCCTCCTCCAGTAAATGTTGAAGAAAGTTTAAGATGCTCTGTATGTCACATGTTGCAGGATCAAGCCCCCGCTCCCCACACCATGCTTCCAACGGGAAGCATAAATATGTCATGTGGATGAAGCCCTGGTGTTAGAGATGGTATGGATAACGGCAGAGTCACAATGTTCCAGAGAAGGATTTAACCCAATGGCCAGACCCAAAGCTGCAGACGAGCTGGATCCGGATGCCAGACCCTTGCCTCCAGCTGGGAGAGGAGGTCCTTCCTGAGGGGAAGTTTCCACGGATTGCCTGTCAGAAGTCTCAGCAACAAAGGAAACCATGGTCTGGCTGGCCAACGTGGTGCCACGAGTAGCACTCAGTGCCTGCACAGGGAGATCCTGTGTAACATCTCCCATAACAGAGGGATAGGTGGGAACGCATATAGTAGGCAGTTCGGTCATTCGTGAGACAGTGCATCCTGGCCCAAGGGACTGGACACTTCCGTCCTTGAGAACCATAAACTACAGTGAGTGGTCATCTCTGAAGCAAAAAGATCCACTTCCGCGCTTCCAAATCGTAGCCAGATCTCCTGCACTACATCTGGATGAAGTCTCCATTCTCCTGGATGTACTTGAT
>NW_015552546.1:1364665-1369142 GCF_001515605.1 Sinocyclocheilus anshuiensis
AACGCTAGTTACGCATGTAACTGTGGTTCTGTGAGTTTCGGATGACTGCCAGAGGCAGTGTAAACACTATGGATTATCGCAGCACCAGCTAGATAGGTCGAGAGACTATACCAACAGTCACGTAATGACGTATGCTGAACCCTGGGGGGTTATAAGCCACCGTAGCTCAGCACTCTGCCTCGGTACGCCTTTCTCGCGCATTCCGAGTGACCAAGAACTCTGGCGGTCATCCGGAATTCACAGAACCACAGTTACATGCGTAACTAGCGTTCTGTTTCATTCCTACTGACCGCCAGAGGCAGTGTAAACACTATGGATGACACATACCAACATAGTCATGAGGAATGCCACCCACCTGATAAAAATTAAGGCCGCTCCTGCAGAACCGCAGAACTAACGGCATGATGAGCAGCAACATTGATTTTATAAAACCATTCAAACGCGCATGGAGAAAACCATGTAGCGGCAGTGCAGATATCTGCCAAGGAAACTCCTCTTAAAACAGCCCATGAAGATGAGATGGCCCTAGCGGAATGGCAGGCTAGTCTCCAGGGCAGTGGCCTCTCTGCTGCTTTGTAAGCCAGTGTAATGGTCTCCACTATCCAGTTTGACAATCTCTGCTTCGACACTGGAGCACCTTTCTTCACACCACCATAGCAGACAAATAACTGGTCTGACTGTCGAAATTGAGCATAAGAGCTCACATAGCACTTCAAGGCACGCACAGGACACAAAAGTTGGGTACTTGAATCAGACCCTGAAGAAGTCTGAAAAGAGGCCAGTTCAGTTCAGGACTTTCGGAAGAAAAGAAGGATTGGGTCGTACAACCACCCCGCAATCATCCGGCAACCAACGCAAGCACAATTCGTTAACAGACAGCGCGTGCGACTCACTGACTCGTTTCGCAGACGCGATAGCCAACAAAAAAGCAGTCTTCAAGGACATCCATTTAATGTCAGTGCTTTGCAAGGCCTCAAACTGGGATGAGCAAAGGAACGTAAGCACAAGTGGCAGATCCCACACAGGGAAGTGAGGAGTCCGAGCAGGGTTCAGACGTCGTGCACCCTTCAGAAAACTGCAGACAAGACTGTGAGATCCAAGAGAAGATCCACCAACTGGAGCATGATATGCAGCAATCGTAGCGACGTACACTTTCAACGTGGAAGCTGCCTTGCCCTCCTCCAGGAAATGTTGAAGAAAGTTTAAGATGCTCTGTATGTCACATGTTGCAGGATCAAGCCCCCGCTCCCCACACCATGCAGAAAAAAGCTTCCAACGGGAAGCATAAATCTGTCGTGTGGAAGAAGCCCTGGCGTTAGAGATGGTATGGATAACTGCAGGGTCACAATGCTCCAGAGAAGGATTTAACCCAATGGCCAGACCCAAAGCTGCAGATGAGCTGGATCCGGATGCCAGACCCTTGCCTCCAGCTGGGAGAGGAGGTCCTTCCTGAGGAGAAGTTTCCACGGATTGCCTGTCAGAATTCTCGGCAACAAAGGAAACCATGGTCTGGCTGGCCAACATGGTGCCACGAGTAGGACTCTGTGCTTGCACAAGGAGATCCTGTGTAACGTCTCCCATAACAGAGGGATAGGTGGGAACGCATATAGTAGGCAGTTCGCCCATTCGTGAGACAGAACTTCCAAGGATCAAGCCCCCGCTCCCCACACCATGCTTCCAACGGGAAGCATAAATATGTCATGTGGATGAAGCCCTGGTGTTAGAGATGGTATGGATAACGGCAGAGTCACAATGTTCCAGAGAAGGATTTAACCCAATGGCCAGACCCAAAGCTGCAGACGAGCTGGATCCGGATGCCAGACCCTTGCCTCCAGCTGGGAGAGGAGGTCCTTCCTGAGGAGAAGTTTCCACGGATTGCCTGTCAGAATTCTCAGCAACAAAGGAAACCATGGTCTGGCTGGCCAACGTGGTGCCACGAGTAGCACTCTGTGCTTGCACAGGGAGATCCTGTGTAATGTCTCCTATAACAGAGAGATAGGTGGGAACGCATATAGTAGGCAGTTCGGCCATTGGTGAGACAGTGCATCCTGTCCCAAGGGACTGGACACTTCCGTCCTTGCGAACCATAAACAACAGTGAGTGGTCATCTCTGAAGCAAAAAGATCCACTTCCGCGCTTCCAAATCGTAGCCAGATCTCCTGCACTACATCTGGATGAAGTCTCCATTCTCCTGGATATACTTGATCCCTGGAAACAGCGTCTGCTGTCTGGTTGCACACTCCTGGAATATGAGCTGCCCTCAGTGAAGCGAGTCGTGGCTGACACCATGTCAGGATCTCGTGAGTAAGCTGTAGAGACCTGCGAGATTTTGTGCCGCCCTGGTGGTTCAGATGGAACACTGTTGAGGTATTGTCGGACCAAACGAGAACATGGCGGCCTGCCAGGACTGGCATGAAATACTTTAGAGCCAAGAATACGGCACGTAGTTCCAGCAGATTGATATGTTCTGTGCCCTGGGTCGGTGTCCAGCGTCCGCAAATACCTCTCCGATTCCACGTTGCCCCCCACCCTGTGAGGGATGCGTCTGTCCTGACCAGTTCCCGACGAGAGGGAACAACACCCAGGGGCACTCCTGCCTTCAGAAACTCTTCCTGTCCCCACCGTCTCAACGCACGGATGCAACGGTGAGAAATTACAACCAGCCGCTGGCGATGTCTGGTGGGATCTAGCCGCAAACTGTTGTTCCATAACTGTAGTGGTCTGAGGTGGAGTAAACCCAGGGGAATCACCACTGTGGCCGCCGTTAACATCCCTATTAGTCGCAGGACCACCTCGTACAACAAAGACACACCCTGGCGAAAGCAAGCCAAAAGTTGCAGAATGTTTGTCACACGTTCCTGAGACAGGGAGGCAGACATTAGGTGGGAATTCAGGGTCATTCCTATGAACGTAGTGGTCTGTGTTGGAATCAGACAGCTCTTTTTCTCGTTCACAGTAAAACCCAACTTCCGCACATGTCTCAAAAGTAGTCTGGAGTCTTGCACAGCCTGCTGTTTCGTGGGGGCACAAAGAAGCCAGTCGTCCAAATAGGGCAGGCTATGCATACCTCTTATCCAAAAAGGAGAAAGAGCTGTGCTCACACACCTTGTGAAGACGCGAGGAGCAAGGGAAAGCCCGAAAGGTAGCACTTTGAACTGGTACGCTTGATTCAAGAAACAAACACAGAAACTTTCTTTGATGAACAGCAATTGGGACGTGAAAGTTTGCATCTTTCAGGTCGACACTTACAAACCAATCGTCTGCTGTCACAGACAGAAGAACGTCGGCTGTGCGCAGCATTCGAAAAGGAAGGACCTTCAGGAATAAATTCAGGTGCCTCAAATCGAGAATTGGGCAGAAACCACTGTCCTTCTTCGGAACAAGAAAATATGTCGAATAGAACCCGTCTCCTTGAACGAGGGGATGAACTTTTTCTATGGCTCCCTTCTCTAACAGTGAACAAATTTCCAGAGAGAGAGCCACTGCACGAACTCCGTCTCTGATGATTATAGGAACAATTCTTGAAAATCTGAATGTCTCAAGCTTTATGTGTGCGACTTTTAGTGGTCGCGGGGGGGTGCTGACGGGGTCCCCCTGGCAACTGTCGATGAGGTGGCCGAAAAAAACTCGCATCCTCAGTAACACGAGACCTTTGAGGGGGCTGTGACTGAGGTGTAGCGTGCCGGCGGAAACGTTGCTCCGATGTGGCATAATGATGACGGGTCTGAACTGCTGGCATCCTAAAGGTAGGGTTCCGCTGCACCTTCGTCTGCTGACGAGTGGCCTCAGACAGCTTTACCCTCTTTTCCAACAGTTCCAGAACATTAGGACCAAAAAGATGCCCGGGAACAAATGGAAGATCTCTCAAGGTTTTCTTACAATCCTCAGGTAGCCGTGCTTGGGCAATCCACACTTGGCGGCTGGCTGCCAGGAGCGTGGCTGTAAGACTACCCAGCTCGCGGGTCACATGGCCCATTGCCAAGAGAGCAGTTTGCAGAAACTGTGAAATAGACGGATCAACATTTGCTGGTTCCAATGTACTGGTGGCAGCAAGAAGTAACTGGCAGATTGTGTTTTCCGCATGAGTAATGTAGGCAACAGACTCGTATGCCTTTTTTAGTAGGGAATACGTACGACCATATTGAGCGCTGGGACATCGCACATTCCCTCGTAGTGCCTCGTCAGGAGACACCACCAAAGCTGCAACAGGCTGCTCTATCTCTGGAGCACGACTCACCCCGATGGAATCTGCTTCAGCCATAGATGCTAGCGTTCGAGCAATCTTTGAGCGCCGCTTAGGCGGACCAGAACCAGTGAGGGCATTTGAAAATTCAGCCACAAAATCTTTACACTGTGGCATGGCGAAAGAAGTCGCAGCTGTGGCCTGTCTGAAAAAAACATTAGTTTGGGCAGACTGGACCGGTGACTCATCAAGTCCTAGACGAGCAATTGCCATTCGAAGTACAGCCAAAGTATC
>NW_015552546.1:1369152-1377404 GCF_001515605.1 Sinocyclocheilus anshuiensis
TCGGAAGAGGACTGGGCCTGTCCAGATGACTGAACTGACCCTCCACTAGACCCCTCTGCTGCTGGATAACCAGTGAAAACATCCTGAGGAGATGGTTGTGCAGCAACATCTACAGCATCTCCGTGATCACGAAAAAAGAATCTGAAGCACTCGTAGAAAGCACATCAATATCAGAATGATGTGAAAAACAAGGGGAATCGAGAGACTCTTCCCCAGTTCCCTGATTCTGAACATTCTCATCCTCCTGTGTCATCTTCACAGGTGTAGCAGATGTGACAGGCTGAAGCAAGTGAAGCAGGCGTTTCAGCTCTGCCATCTCTGAAGAAAGCACAGAAACCGTCTTAGAAAGTGAATTTTCCTCAACATGCAAATGTTCATCACTTCGCAATGTGGCCCTCTTCTTAGATGGGAGGGGAGCGCCAGCTGCCGCGGACGCCTTGCGCTTCCGAGTTCGCAAAGGGGCTACATCCAACTGCCCGAGTTTCACTGTTAAAGTTCGCTGTGAGCCATAGTTTCTCACTAATAACACCCTCGGATAGCACCATAAGGTTTAAGTTAAGCGGGATGATGGTAACAACGAAGACAGGCAGGAAAAATAATAACAAAAAACAAAAAATATATATATATACAGGTGCATCTCAATAAATTAGAATGTCGTAGAAAAGTTCATTTATTTCAGTAATTCAACTCAAATTGTGAAACTCGTGTATTAAATAAATTCAAAAGGCCACAATGTGTGTATATGTAGAGCAATGGATAATTTACATCAAATTAGAGAACAATGGTTGTCTGTTGGAGTTAACAAAAGTACTATTCATGAAAAACAAGACAATTGAAGTTCTTCATTTAATACCTTCGGATATACACAGTCCATATAATAGATCCACTTAGCTTCACATTGTAACAGTCTTTTGTTAGAATCACCACCTCTTCTTGAACTGATCAATCTCTGAATACCTGTAAATCTCATATCACTAAGTTTATGGTCAGCATCCACAAAATGTCTGGCTACAGGAGAATGAATGTCCATCCTTCTAATAGAGCTCCTGTGCTCGTTGATACGGGTCTTTAATTGACGATTAGTCTTGCCAATATACTGTAGACCACATGGGCATGAAATAAGATAAATAACAAAAGACGATGAACAAGTGATAGTCTCTCTAATTTTGAATGTTTTCTGAGTGGTGGTACTAGTGAAAGAATCCGTTTTAATTGCATTTTCACAAGCTGAACAAATCCTGCATGGGAAGAAGCCAGTGGAATGATCCAAAGTCACATATTTGTTCTCCTTAATGAAGGTATCAGAACTGACTAGATGATCTCTTATGTTACGTCCCCTATAATATGAAAAAAGGGGAGGCTCCTTGAAGATTCTATATCCAATATCATCAGCTCTCAGAACATGCCAGTGTTTATTGATGATAGACTTTAGTGTCTGACTATGAACAGTGAAAGTTGTACAACACATATAATGAGGTCTTTGAGATATCTTGGATTTTGATTTAACTGGTGTAGATTTTACCTTTTCAATTGCTTGCTTAAGCCATTTATCAGAATATCCTGATCCATAGATTCTTTATGAGGTTCAGGTCTGGTGAGTTTGCTGGCCAGTCAAGCACACCAAAAATCTGTTGGAGTGGCGTAGATGCGCACTGACACAGCTTGTGAGGACGATATCTCGCTGCTCTAGTAAGCTGCACTTGACAGCGTGAATATATCACTCAACCAGGCGAGAAAGCGAAAGAGGCATGTAACTGTGGAGTGCTGAGCTACGGTGGCTTATAACCCCCCAGGGCTCAGCATACGTCACTACGTGACTTTGTTAGTATATTCTCTCGACCTATCTAGCTGGCGCTGCGATAATCCATAGTGTTTACACTGCCTCTGGCGGTCAGCAGGGATGAAACAGAACTATGGTTTCGAGAAACATGAACTTGCGACCATAGTTAACGATGCTTTTGGGAAATGCACCCGATTGGTTGTTGTTCTTGGTTGTTGTTTTAAGGCCTTCTAAAGCCTGAAAAACACAGCACAATTTCGGCTGTCTCAGACAAAAGATTGGTATCGTGAAACAATAGTGGTGATTTCTGTGATCGTGGCTCCTAATTGGTGGTCCTGTGTCATACAGTGAGAGAGGTTCAAAGACGGCCGTTGTCACAGTCTTGCGACCAAAGATAGCCTACGATACAGCATGATCATCGCACAGTGTGTTTGCTGGTACGATCCACATTTACTGACCAACCAATAAAAATGCAACATGAAATCAATGCGGTATGGTGCTAAAACATAAAACTGCTTACCTCAAGCTCTTATGCCTTCCTCTTTTGCCGCTTCCACTGTTTTTCAGCACACATAAAACTGCTAAAGTGTGATTCATCATGCCCTTTTTACCACAAGTGCATGCTGAGGACGTTTTATTCTTCTATAGTAACGTGCGTCGTATCATACGAGTCAATAGGTGTCATCATCGTACAGTCTACACACATGTCGTATCCAAGTTTATTAGATCCATGTCGATGCCGCACAGTGTGACATGCAATGATCTTATAGGATTGCTAAAACCGTGCAGTGTGTCTCAGGCTTTAGATGTGTCAAACTTAGTTTCTGGAGGGACATAGCCCTGCAGAGTTTAGATTCAACCCTAATTAAATGCACCTGATCCAGCTAATCGAGTTTATTAAAAACTAAATGGTATGTGTGTTGGAGCAGTTTTGGCACTAAACTCTGCAGGCCTGCAGCCCTCCAGGAACTGAGGTTGACACACCTGTTCTAAGACAAGGATCCAACACACGCCTTATCACAAAATTAACAATTTTAACAAACTTTATCCAATCAATGTGGCCTACAGTAGTCAAGGGAACAGGTTTACCTGTATAATATCTGCAGGCTTCTCAACGTCCTCTTTGAAGACAAGCATGGTTGGCGCATAAGTGTTTATGTTGAATTTTCTCAGCAGGTCAGTGGTCTCAGAAAGACCTTGATCCACATATCCAAACTGCACATAGTCCTTATAGGCAAATGCTGTAAGCTATTAGAAACAAACAAACAATCAAGCATTGGTGTATTGGTTGAACATTGACAAATCTGGTGGTTACTAACCAATCTCTACCTTATAAAGCAAAGGGACCGAAGGCACTTGGTCAAACAGGAGAACATGTGGCTTGTTCAGCTCATGCCAGCTCTTCAGAAACTCTTTGTTGTTCTTGTCTGTAACCTACACACATCCATGAATGAGAAGTTTGAGACCAGAAGAAGATATAAATACAGACATTAGGAGTGCATGATGATGTTCACTAACCTTTTCAACTAGTCTCTGTGGCAGCAAATCTTCTACAAACTGCATCAGGTGGCCTTTTACAACAGCATAATGGAAAAAAGCCACTTTTCCATTGACGACACCAAGAAAGGATGGAGTCTGATGTGCTCCCAAATGATTTGCTAAACGCTGCTCATAACCAACATCAACCACACCAATTCCAATCCCTAGAGATGAGAAAAACAACTTCTTATCTGGAGGAAGTGATCATATCACTAACAGGGACATGACATGTAACCATTTCTAGAAAATATTAATTGTCTCGCCTAGAGTTTCCAATTCCTGCACTGTTTCTTTCCAGACTGGCTCAATATGGATGCAGCTGAAGCACAAGTCTGAGGTGATCTTGATCAAGTAAGGCCTCTTGAAGCTGTCAGGCACAACTTCATTGATATACTGGTTGAAGTGCAATGTGTACTTGCTGTCAGCAAAGTCCCGGCCACCCTTATTGTTGAAGGGAAAGTGAAAGAAAGACTCGTCAAAGTAGAAGTTGTCATAAAAGTGGCGGAAGCCATGGTGGCCGCGTCCATTCGTGTGAGTGTTATCTGTTTGTCCATAATGATCGTAGCTGGCTCTCTTCTCCTCATTTGTTAAGATCTATGGAGTAACATGAAGTTAACATCAGTGTTACTTCTGACAACATGTGATCTGTTTAGTGTCTTTATGAGCTGCAGTACCTCATATGACTTTGTAATCTTGATGAACATGTCTTCAGCTTCAGGATTTTTGTTTTTATCAGGATGCCTGACAGTAGAGATGAAAGATGACCATGGTGTAGCATTCTCATTTAGACATAAAATTACTGTACAAGTATTACAATCTACAAGAAAAAAAATAGCACTCTCACCATTCTTTGGCCAGGCGTTTATACACTTTCTTGATTTCTGCTTGGCTTGCGCTTCTGGTGACTCCAAGAACTTTATATGGATCAAATTCTGCAGTGCTTTCCACCGTAGCATTCATCAGGAGCACATAGACCATCATCACAAAGAGCAAAAGCACCACCATCCTCATCATGACCATGTGTTCTTCTGCCCGAAGACTATTATATTATAATACATTATGGAGGAAATACATAAGTATGAAATATTGAAAAATAAACATTTAATTCTGAAAATAATAAATGTAAAATATATATAATTAAAATAATTTCTAATAAAATAATAAATATAACCAAATATGATGATAAATAGAAAAACATAAATAAATATAAACATTATCCTGAATTTTTTTAATATATCAAAAATTAAATAACAATAAATACAACAGAATGTGAAGAGTAAATTGATAAATGTGTACATAAATGAAGTAATTAAATGTATTATGTTTTTGGTATTTGAAGTAAAATGTAAAATATAAATATTAGATGACATTTTTTTTAATTGAAGTACTAAAATTAAAATAAAATATTAAAATAAAAGCTAATTCAATATATTAATAATTATTAGGCTATAATATTACATCACTGTTATAATAGTGAATATATCTATAAATAACAAAAATATTCGGTAACACTTTAGAATAGGGAACACTTATTCACTATGAACTACGACTTTTCCCTCAATAAATTCGTAATTTGCTGCTTATTAATAGTTAGTAAGGTAATTGTTAAGTTTAGGTATTGGGTAGGGTTAGGGATGTAGAATACGATCATGTATAATAAGGCATTAATATGTGCTTAATTAGTACTCATAAATGGCTAATATTCTAGTTATATGCATGCTAATAAGCAACTATTTAAGAGACCCTAAAATAACGTGTTACCAGATATTCATAATGACTCATGTATTTCAATTTCATGTTTGGTCTTGTGTGTTATTATCGAACTGCCTTCGCACATGCCAAATAAAATAAAACCTAATTTGTCCATACTGAAAGCTGCCATGCAAATACAGAAGTTTCCATCAGATGTCAGTGACACATGCTAGTCGCGTTTAGACTATTACAGAAAACGCGACATAAAGCGCATTCAATGATGAGAGAAAATAACCATTAACTAGCGTTCTGAGGGCAATAAAAAGCAGGACATGCAGGTAAATCGACATCTGACGAAATTGAAAGATCCTTAGCTAGCCTGTTAGCCTACCTAGCTCGTGCTTTTATCACGAATATGACATCAAAACGAGAGGAAACCATTACAACATGAATGGAATATGAATATACCGTTACTAATGGTGACAGAAGTTCATCCATTCATCTGAGTGACGCGTTCATAAACCATGAGACATGCGCATTAATATTAGCAGAGGTTCAAAGCGGCATAAACATTCTCTCTCTCTCTCTCTGTCTCTCTCTCACACACACACACACACACAGAGAGAGAGAGAGGGAGAGAGGTAAGTGCGCGGTCTATATTCCATGTTGTTTATTGCAGTAACAAACATAGTATTATAACAAATATGGTATTAGGCTACCATGCCTTGCAAAAACACTTCCACCATGGTATAGGGGTGTATAAAATGCCTCCAAGGGTAGGCTACTTCAAAAATCTGGTAGGACTAAAGGATGTGGTACCAAATTTAAACAGACTGGACAAATTGTTTCAAATGTTTAATACAGAGGTATTCAGACTTCAGATAGCAATGTAACTCATTAAGATTGAAATATTAATAGGACTACAGAACAGTCAAAACAGTAGGGCAATATGCTGCTAATCAACATACAGCACCAACTTCTGTCTGACAGACTTGCAGCCTTTAACAGCAAAGATTTTCTCCTCTTCAGGGAAGAAGGGCAAGTTTCTGGCCACTCTATCTGCCAGATCATAGTCTTGGGTCATGTTCAGATGAAGCATCTCAGCCATGACACACTGACGCACATGCTTCAGCTCCAGAGGTAGGAAAAGAATATAGTGATCAACCAGATGATGATCTATGATACTAGAGTGCAGAAATCCACCTATAAAACATGCATAGACATTAAAAAAAAAAGTTATTTGTGGCGTAAATGCAACCACATATTCAGATATTTATATAGCCTACATATATATATATATATATATATATATAGTCTTTCAATACACACTGTTCTTATTGTTGAAGATGTTTTGAAGGATCTTAGTCTCCAGTTCCTTGCTGTTCATCCAAAGCTCTTCCCGATCTTTGCCTTCTCTCCAGAAATCCAGAGCCACTTCAGCAATCACATTCCCACTTGCATTACTATAAACAAACAGATAAACAGCTTATAATTAGTTGTGTCACTCGTTAGGGACAGTAGAGACATTTAATTACCACTGTGTTTTAATTTTATAGAGCTAAAATGTTGAATACAACTGCATTTTCAGAAATCCAAAAAACAAACCCTCGAGTTTTTGAGGGCTTTACCTAAGAAAAATGAAGATTGCATTGTGGAATGACACTCCATCGACACGGGCATTGTAGTCTAGAAAAGGTTTTATGACATCGATCAGCTGTGGTTGCATCTTGTCCATTTCATCAAATATGAACATGGAGCGGGGAGAACTTGATACATTTCCACGAATCCACTGTTTTAACTGTGCCTGAATATACAGAACATGTAAATCCCAGTTAGAGGAATGACTTCTGATATGTACAACATTCTCAGTCGTTTTACAAAAATGTGCATTATTTTTTATTTTTGTATTACAATTTTAAATATATTATTTACTATGTTTTTAATGCAGTAATGCATACTGCGTGGGCAAAATATGCTATCAGGTTACCATAAATTAAATGCAATTTCATTATTATTTCAAGTGATAATACTTAATCTGTAAATGACCCAAATCCCCACCTGTCCAGCCAACTCTGAGTACATGAGTCATGTGGGCATTACATTATTAGCCTGATCAGTTGTTATAAATGATTGCTAAGTCTTAGGCCAAAGCTAAAAACTCTACAAATTATTTACTTACGCTGTATAAGTCTAACTTTTTTCTGTGTGGGAAATGATGCTCAGATATATACGTGTGAATATGCTTGCTCTGGATCCCTTTTTTGTACACATTTCTTGCAATGATTTTAGCAACATGATTTTTCCCAACTCCTGTAGTCCCATGGAAAGAGAGGACCAGCGGTTTGTTTGGGTTGCTGTCAGTCATAAATGATGTTACAGCTTTCAGTACAACATCAGACACAATGTGCTGCCCAAAGAGAGAGTCTTTTAAATCTTCCTCCAAACCTGAAAGATATGTGAAGTCAACAAAATAACAAAATAACCCATAACACTTGCATTTCTGAGGTTTTCTGACACGTGACAAATTATATCGCGAAAAAAACCTCTAAAATGGTGTGAATATAGCATAGGCCTACACATATGGAAGCATATAGTGAAATTCAATTTAAAATGCAATATGCAATATTCAAAATGGCAATGTATTTCTGTATTTAAATTTACATTTTCCATTACCCATAAGTGCAAAGTTTGGTGCAAAAGGAAAATGAATAAATTATATAATTTATATAATTTACATTTGCCATTTCCAACAGTAGTCTTAATATGTAAATTGAATGCAAATTTTAACGCTTTACAAGTTGCAAAATTAAAATTCCAATGTATAACACAAATTGATTTGAAATGTGTAACATGTCCAAGCAGAAATGGTAGCAAAATGATAATTTAAATGCTATTTGTCCTAAAGGCATTTAGACTAACAGTTAGAACACTCAGGATTGCATTTTCGTCATGACGCCGTGGGATATTTGTAGCAAAATTCAGTGCGGCTTTGAAAATGCATTCCGAGCTGACCACGCCCACCCTCCGTCAATCATTGCTTCAAGGCGGGGATTGGCGGAAGCGTGGACGTTTGGATCGTTCGAAACATGGCGGCTGGAGAGCTGATAAGATCGTCGAATTCACTGGCAGATGAAGTGGAGCGTGAACAGAGAAATATATGAAGCGTTCTCCATGCTACAATCAAACGTTCGAACGACCGATCGAACGTCAAACCGAACGTCTTGAGCTTTGAGCGTCTTAC
>NW_015552546.1:1377421-1391491 GCF_001515605.1 Sinocyclocheilus anshuiensis
TCGTGTAATATGACACAGTGACTATCGTGACCGACAAAAATATCCTGTAGTCTGAACCCGGCATAACACCCAGAAACTTTAATTTTGATTTCATGGGGACTTTAAATACAGAAATACATTGCCATTTTGAATATTGTGTTGCCATTTTGAATATTGCATTTTAAATTGAATTTCGCTACCTATATGCTTCCATAGGGTAATTTTATTATAACATTAGGCCTAACTAAATATTGCTGTAATTCAGAAAGGGAATTGAAGAAACAACACTGGAGTCTCATTTAATTTCTGTCCCTCTCCCTTTCTTTCATTAATGCGATTTTTATTGGGTAAACACTTTATACTTTGAAAGAAGATTTGATAACGTATAGCCTATGTGGCACCAGTAATGCCGTGGTGCTATCAACTTCATAACCATAGTTTGGGGGAAAATACTAAGTTTAACCCTGTCGTATGTAGGCATAGTATGAAGGATAAAAACTTTATCCTTTTTATGAAAAAAAGTTATATGGAAAGTTATACGATAAGCGAAAACACGCTGTTGGAAACAAAGGAAAAAATTGACATATGATGAGCCATAAACAACTCATAAATCTATCGTCAAAACATCCGATATGTTATTTCGCCGTTTTACTCACGTTTAAAGTCAAAAGGCAGCAAATCGTCACATAAGATGCAGCAGCCGCGAAAACATCCAGAACACCTGAAGATAATGTTATATTAAGACACCAGCAATAAAACTATTAACAAATGCACTCTCATTGTGAAAGCGAATAATCTATAGGCTTCTTTCAGTCACGGTTTCGTTTTTGGAAGGAACTCGGAGGGGAACTGACGCTCCTTCAGCAAATATTTAGTTCCCTTTAGGCTTTGCGTACTAACTACAAGAAAGAAAACATGCTTTTCTTGGTTTCCCAGTCTTCGGTATGTTGACATCAAACTCACCATGACCACTGCAGAAAGTTTTTTTTGTTTTTGTTTTTACATCAAGTTACAAAATGTGTAATGCCTTTAATTACAGAGAGCGATGCCAAAACCTTCCTCATCATGATCATGTGGTTCGCTGCCAAGAGGATAATCCCAGAGGTTTTTATAGAGGAAAATTAATAGGTAGGCCTATGCAATATTCAAAATTAATAATATTAATTTATTAATTTTATTATAACATTTAACTATAACAAATTGCAATGACGTTTCATACGTGTGGTGTTTTTAACTCTTTTACAGAACTCACTCCATACGGTGTATAACTAACACTTTATTCTTGTTCTTCTTACTCAACACCATTTCCCACTAGAGCCCCCAGTGGTGCAGTTCCATGTATCCAATTACATGTATTAATAGTAAGCAATTACTAAAGTATAGTATAGTATAGTAACTGAACATCAAGTATTGTATACTTCTCAACACAACAATATGTAGATAAACAAGTGTGTAATAAGTGTGTAAATAAATGCCATAATAATAAACAAATATAAGGTATAAAGATAAATATGTCCATAAATCCAAAATTAGAATCTTGAAATATTTCAAATATAATACAAATATTTCTCTGTTTTTAATTATTTTATGTTTGGCTAAGTTCACACTGTCAGTTTTGCATTTTCTTTTCAAGACACGAGTCTTGAAATGTCCTGTTCAAACAGCAACTTGTAGTAGCGTCTCGAATGCTGTCTGTATGAATGTGCAACAGGTGTCAAGCCCATATTCCTTAACAATAACCATAGCAACAGTGACCAAGTAATATCAAAGATGGCGACGTCCATAAAACTGAAAGTCTTATTACTTTCTGACTCGGTGAGAGTCCAATCGAGCCGTGAGTTCTTCTGTCAAATCTTCATTAACCAACAGCATCTTTTATATTTGGGTAGAGCAGAGCATTTGAGTCGCACACAGAACACAAAGCCGAATGGAGTTTTCTCCATTACTGTAAGTTACCAAAACCACACATGAAAACACACAGACACGGTAGACGCACGTTTGTGTAGCAGGGTGGCTCTTTCTCGCTCTGTGTGACGTGACAGACAACTAGTTATCCAGTCCGGTTCCGTTCACACAGCGCAGGTTTTCAGAGAATGTGGTTGTGAATCCTGAAAATTTAGGCCACGTTCACACAGCAGCAGAATATGGTTGTCAGTCCTGTATTTGAGTTCGTAATACGGCTACGTTCACACACAGTTTGGTTATTTACGAGTGTGACAACCGCATTCTGTAACCGAACTCACACTTGTATATTTTCAGGACTCACAACTGCATTCTCGGAACACACGCGCTGTGTGAACTGAACAGGACTGGACAACTATTTGTCTGTCACGTCATACACTGAGAGAAAGCCGCTCTGCCGCATAAACACGCGTCTAACATGTGCTGTGTGTTTTAATTTGTGGTTTCGGTAACTTACAGTGACAGAGAAATGAGCTGCATGTCATCTGAAAGTTTTAGATCCAATCAGTTTTCCACCGGAGCCGCTCCCGTCAGTTTTGTGTTCTGCGCACGACTCAATGCTCCGCTGTCTACCCAAATAAAAGCTGTCGGTTAATGAAGATTTGAAGGAAGAACTCGCAGCTCGATTGGACTCTTGTCATGTCAGAACTCAGAAGTGATAAAACTTTCAGTATTATTGACGTCGCGATCTTTGATTTTACTTTTGTCACTGGTTTTGTCACTTATGGTTACTGGTAAGGAAATTAGGGCTTGACTCCCATTGCACGTTCATACAGAGAGCATTCCAAATGCTGTAAGCTGCTGTGTGAACAGGACATTTCGAGACTCACACCTGTAAGTAAATGCGGTTTTCAGTCCCAAAAACTGACAGTGTGAATGTAGCCTTACAGATTTGATTTCGGTTATAAAATGTGGTTGTCAAACCTGTAAATAACCGAACTGTGTGTGAATGTAACCGTATTAAGGATTCAAATACAGGACTGAAAACCGTATTCTGTTGCTGTGTGAATGTGGCCTTTTTTATGTACGGAGGATTGCTCACGTCGCTCAGCAACTCAGCAACGTTTGATCTTTTTTGAAAGTTGTCTGTCCACTTCCTTGGACTCGGAGGTAGCGCCTCAGCTACCACCCCGAGGGGCCTTCTGAGATTTGAGTCATCCACTCAACCTTCATGCACATTCTCTGAGTTAGAGCACCTCTCGCTGAGGTGTCGAGTGGCTTCACTCCTTAACTCCACTCCGCAGTTTCGATAGGTGGTCAGGCCCACTTGGACCTCCCTTTTACACTGCCGTTATGGTCGAACCAGTGAATCGCCCCTCCGTGGAGTGGGCTTGAGTACACTGCTTTCCCTGAGGTATGAGTGAGATGCGTTTCTGTGGAGACCCTTCCTGAGTGCTTCGGCTCTGAGGAGTGGTAGCTCTTTATGCATGAATGGGTTATTGGGTCCCGCTGTTTCTTCAGGTTCTTTCGAGTCTGGGTAAATGGGACCCATGCTCTCTATACGTTTGGCTGTAACAGTGGACGGTCTCTCATCGGGCCCTGCTAGACGAGGGCTAGCTTTGAGCCTATCGCTCCCAGCTTGAGCTATGAGGGTCCACCTCAGCCTGAGAGCCAAGAGCGCCTCTCCTGAGAACTCCATATGCAACCATACCGAGTCGTTAGGCCCATCCCTGTCGCCTCCTTGGTCAGTTGCCTCTATGGTGGGACCCTGTTGCTCCCTGTTGGAATGTGTGATCCCCTTCTAAGCTGGATTCCATTTCTGATGTCCCATTTGCAGTCAATCTGCCGCACAACCATGTCAGGGAGTCAGGCCTTTCTCTGCCCTCCCCCTTAGGCTGCTCTCATGGTGAGCTCGGCAGTGCTCTCTTCACTCCAGAGCACTCTATGAGCACACTGCTCCCTCCTGAGCATTTAGAGTTTCCCTCTCATCCTGAGAGTTGAGTTCTACACTCCCCAGAGCTCCGTGAGGCAGCAACACCAGGTTGTTAGGCCCCTTTTTCTGCCTCCCTTATATGCTGCTCTTATGGTTGGTTAAGCTTGTAGTACTTCCCTCACTCTAGAGGGTTATCTATGAGCACACTGCTCCTAAGTCGAGCGTTTGTGTCCCTCTCTCAGTTTGAGATTTGGGTGCTACGCTACTTCAAGTTATGTATGAGCCTAATGCTCTGGAGCCTGTCCTGTGACTATTATGGTTGAGTTGGCGATGCCCCCCTCATATGGAGGGTTTTTCTATGAGGTATGCCATTTCCAATCCGCATGCGCTCTGAGCACACAAGACTCCCGCTGAATTAAGTAACTGCTCCCTTGAGTGTGCCACAGTCACATAGGCTTCCTAAGTCTGTCTAGAAACAGCCTCGATGACCCCTTAGCAATGGTGATTCTAGAAATCCATGTTATGGTAAGTGCACACGCTGAGCTACTGTGCACTTTCTAAAATCCACATTGTAGTGAGTGTGCATGCTAAGCATCCTGTGCACATTTCTAAAATCCTGTATGGTATGGGTTACGCGCTGCCATCCTCATACCCTTTCTCTGAATTGGCTCAGGCCCCCGGTTTTCACCTTGGGCCCCACTCTACTTCTCAACCCTTGATGATACCGTTCCTGGGCAGGGTGTTTGCTACCAAGGACCTGTCAGGTCAGTTCCTTTGAGCAAACTCATGCAGAGCTGGCGGTAGCACCCTGGGTGACAGGCCAGGGTCTAGTTTATCGCTCTAGACCAGGGGTAGCGAACGTCGGTCCTGGAGAGCCGCAGCCCTGCAGAGTTTTGCTTCAACCCTAATCAAACACACCTGAACAAGCTAATCAAGGTCTGAACGGTTACTAGGAAGCTACAGGCAGGTGAGTTTTTATTAGGGTTGGAGCTGAACTCTGCAGGGCTGCGGCTCTCCAGGACCGGAGTTCGCCACCCCTGCTCTAGACACTTGGCCGTATCCCCTTGAAGGTATCTCTTTGTTTCTGATTCCAAGCCTTCAAGCTCTGCCCTGGGTTCAGGCATTCCAAGCCCAGCGCTTAACAGGTAAGTTATTGGGGTATGCAGCTCAGGCCTTTGGCTGAAGGTGATAATGTCACTAACAGCCATCAAGGCGTCCTAGGGGCAACTCCCATAGCTTTGATGGAGTTGGTATTTAGTGCTCGCCTTGGTGCTTGGCATGCACTCTCCTCAGCATGGCAGCATGGGTATACCTTTCCCCATAGCGACCGCTAGAGGACGCTGTTTGAAGTTCCCTCGGAAGGGAATGTCTCAGGTTACGTATGTAACCATGGTTCCCTGAGAAGAGAACGAGACACTGCGTCCTCTAGAAGCCTCGCTATGCTTCGGACGCAAGCTTCAGACGAAGAAGCGCATGACGCATTCTCCCTGTGCCCTTTTATACTGTGGTCGCGCCAGTAATGACTTCTTAGGCTGTCTCCGGCCAATGTTATTGTCGTGTTTAGATGTATGCTTCAGACACCTGTCATGCTGAAGGCATTCCCCATAGCGACCCATAACCCTAAATTTGTCAATTCGTCGGTCAGTTAGTTGTACATTCTACACATAAGGATTTATCAGTATTATTTTACTGGGTCACATCAGTATTTCATAAAAGGGTCTAATGACACCCCTATTGTTGACAGAAGTTCATCCATCCGAGTGATGTGTTCATAAGAGATATGGCATTAATATTAGCAGAGATTTACAGATTCACAAAAAAAAAAAATCCTTTCTCTCTCTCTCGTTCTCTGAGCTCTTTCATGGTATTTCATTATAGTAACAAACATTTAAGATGTTATAATCATGGCTTTTTGTCATTACAAAAAACACTAGAAGGTCTAAGTTACTTCCAAAATCAGGTAAGAATAAAAAACATGAATTTAAAAGCTAAAGAGACTGGACATAGGTCTAGATTAAAAATTTTAATGTAATAGTGACTCCAACCCAGACTCCATAGCAGTGTAACTCATCAAGACTGAAATATTAATAAGTTAATAGTACAAAGGAGAGATTAAGGTCATATATAATTTCTGTGCAACTGTGTGTTAATCTTTTGAGTGGTACAGTCCCAAATATGGGATTTAGAACGTTTGGTGACGTCACATAACTGCACTTGTCATATAATCACAACTATGCAGTGTTTTTAACCACATAATGTTTATTTTAAGTTTCAGACATTTAAATACACATAAGTACAAGTAAAACAATACATTTAGGGTTCGTGAAATAGGCTACACACTGATGTGTATGGAAGCAGCAATAACAATCCATTCAAATATAATTTGCCAACGTGTTTGATCAATATCAGATACACATAGTGTAAGTAACTATAAAGTTCACTCTATTCTTCTCCCAGTTCACTGGCCACTTACTTGCATGTATTTCGGGAGAAACTGATATATTTACACGCTGTAAATCCGACTGACAGGACTCTCTAAACTGCAGCGCAAGCAAACATGGCGGCGCCCATCTCACATTATAGATCACGATCAAGATCGATTTAAAGGACAAAACACACTCATTTACACATATTTGTGAATCGGAATATCAGATAGTTGATGGTATGGTAAGCAAGTTTATGAATATTTTGAATAAAAAAGGAAAAACGAAATAACAGCGATCCATCTGTCATACAGTGTTATTGTGGCCACGGTGTGTCATGTGACAACGTTCTAAAATAGCAGCTGCCTAAAAAAACTCACTCTGGGGGGACCGCTAGAATATTTTAAACTCACCAGTGAAAGGGTTAAAAAGTTATAACAATAAACTGGACAACAAGTGCTGCTAAAGTTGTTCATCTGTTAATTGACATACAGCACCAACTTCTGTCTGACAGACTTGCAGCCTTTAGCAGAAAAGATTCTCTCTTTTTCAGGAAAGAATGGCATGTCTCTGGCTACTTTATCTGCCAGATCATAGTTTGGTTTGATATTCAGATGGCCCATCTCAGCCATGACACACTGACGCACATGCTTCAGCATTAGAGGCAGGAAAGGAACATGGTGATCAATCAGATGATGATCTATGATACTAGAGTGCAGAAATCCACCTGTAGAACAGACATGCACATTAAAAATTAAAGGAGTTAATTGTGGAGTAAATACAGCCACATTTTTAGTTTTGGGCTAAATACATATATTTAGAAAATACATAAATAAAATCATCAAATAATTTATTACGAAATACAAGTAAATGAAACTTTTTGAAATATATTTGAAAATCTATATTAGCTTTTGAAATATATTTACAAATATATATTTTGCTTAATACTTAAATGATCTTTTAATACACACTGTTCTTATCATTGAAAATGTTTCTAAAGATTTTAGTCTCCAGTTCCTTCCTGTTCATCCAAAGCTCTTCCCGACATATGCCTTCTCTCCAGAAATCCAGAGCCACTTCAGCAATCCCATTCCCACTTGCATTACTATAAACAAACAGATAAACAGCTTATAATTAGTTGTGTCACTCGTTAGGGACAGTAGAGGCATTCAATTACCACTGTGTTTTAATTTTATGGAGCTAATATGTTGACTACAACTGTAGCCTATTTGTGGAAATCTGAAAATCAAACTTGAGGGCTTTACCTAAGAAAAATGAAGATTGCATTGCGGAATGACACTCCATCTACATTGGCATTGTAGTTTAGAAAAGGTTTTATGACATCGATCAGCTGTGATTGCATCTTGTCCATTTCATCAAATATGAACATGGAGCGGGGAAAACTTGAAACACTTTTATAAATCCCTTGCTTTAACTGTGCCTGAATATACAGAACATGCAAATCACTGTTTGAGAAATGAATTATGTGTAACGCTCCCACAAAATGTGGATTATTTTTACTTTTATATTATCATTTTGAATATTTGATTTTACTATGTTTAATATCAGGTAAAAAAAAATGCTGTCATAGTTCACCCAAAAATGTTAATTTGCTGACAGTTTACTCACCCTTAGGTCATCAATAGAGTTTGTTTCTTTTTCGGAAAAGATTTGTAGAAATGGAGCATTATGTCACCAATTGTTCACCAATGCAATCACCACAGCTTATAAAAACATCACAGTAATCCACAAGAATCCAGTTCATCAGTTAATGTCTTGTGAAATGAAAAGCTAAATGTTTGTAATAACAAATTAATCATTAAGATCATCATTAATCATTCTTGAGTTAAAAAGTTGTCTTATCTGAACCAGGAGAGAAATATGCAGATCAAGCACTGTTTACAAGCAAAACAGTTCTAAACAAATATGTTGGTGGATTTTGATGTAAGAGGACAACAGGGGATGGACTTTTTCTATGGAGGAAGTATTATTATGGATTGGTATTTTGGTATCTCTTTAAAGTTAAAACTTTAGCTTTTCACTTCACAAGTCATTAATTGATGGACTGGAGCGGTGTGGATTATTGTGATGTTTTTATCAGCTGTTTAGACTTTCATTCTGACGGCACCCATTCACTGCAGAGCATCCATTTGTAAGCATGTGATATAATGCTATATTTCTCCAAATCTGTTCTGCTAAAGAAACATTCTTGGATGGCCTAAGGGTGAGTAAATGTACATTTTTGGGTGAACTACTTCTTTAATAGAAATGTAATTCAACTTGATTATATCAATTGAGGAAAATACTGAATCTGTAAATGACCCAAATTTCTAACTGTCCAGCCAGGGCATTCTCTCTCCCAACTCGTCACATAGGATCCCTCTGCTTCACTTTTTAATGCTCAGGATATCCCTTTAGCATTGCTTTAAGTTGTTTGCCTTATGCATCAGATCATGCTGATCAGATCAAGATGGCATGCATTGCATCAAATCACAATGCATGTAATTGTTTGCATATATAAAAGTATACATTTTATTTCAAAAAAATAAGAATAAGTAATTCATACTTTCATAGATATTGGAGCACCTAACCCCACTCCTACCTACTCACTTCTCAACAACATAAAACACTTAACAGGCATAATCACAGGTATTGTTCAATAATTTATTTACAGGTATTAATCCAATGTGAAATTTCATCATGGCGACATTCCCATGCACATTGCGTCTATGTGTGATGCCAAAGGTTTCTCATTGAAAGCAATGAAGTAGATACCCTGCACATCGAAAAATAAGCATATGGCAAACAACTGAAAGCCACGCCGGGGTACCCTAAGCATTAAAAAGTGACGCTGAGGGATCCTGACCAAGTGTCAATATGTGATAAGTTGGTATTGAGAATGTGTTGGCCCAGCCAACTCTGAGTACATGAGTCCTATGGACTATCTTACTGTACATTTTAAAGAACATGATGACCATGATAAAGAAGTAATTATTTGTCTACATGTGATTACTTGAGTCTTAGGCCATGGATTAAAATACAATTTATTTACTTACTTTGTATAAGTCTGACTTTTCTTTGTGTGGGAAATTATGCTCAGATATATACGTATGAACATGGTGGCTTTCTATCCCATTTTCGTAAATGTTTCTCGCAATGATTTTAGCAACATGATTTTTCCCAACTCCTGTAGTCCCATGGAAAGAGAGGACCAGCGGTTTGTTTGGGTTGCTGTCATTCATAAATGATGTTACAGCTTTCAGTACAACATCAGACACAATGTGCTGCCCAAAGAGAGAGTCTTTTAAATCTTCCTCCAAACCTGGAAGATGTGAAGATATGTGAAGTCAACAGATAGGCCTATTTAAATAAACCAGGAAGCACATTTTAATATTGAAGCATTTTTTACCACACATAATAATAATAATAATAATAATAAAAAAACATAATTAACTGTAGCAAAATAAAATGTTGTGAAATTGTTTTTAAGCAGACAACTAGTTAAAACAGCTCATGCAGGTTTACTGGTGTTAGCTGGACAAAATTCTCATGGAAAATAAAACAGAGAAGCACAACGACATGACACATTTTGTGAGGGTTTCTGGCACTTTTACCACATGACAGATATTAAAGCTGTTTTTATTGGTAAACGCTTTAGATTTAAATAGTTGTGCTTGTTCGGAGGTTATGCGCCAGTCGAGAAACAAAGGAAGGCGTTTTTCTACTAAACATCCGAGTATGGTCAAACGATTCGATAGGCTACGTTTTACTCACGTTTAGGATCAAAAGGCAGCAAATCGTCCCGGTCAAAAAATGTGTAAAACACATAAGATGCGACAGCCGCGAACACTTCCAGAACACCTGAAGATAATGTTATATTAGACACCAGCAATAAAACTATTAACAAATGGCACGCGTTCATTGTAAAAGTGAATCATCCAGGCAACTTTCAATCTCGGTTTCGTTTTTGAAAGAAACTCGGAGGGGAACTGACGGATAAACTGCAATCCTTTAACAAATAATTAGCTCTGACCACAAGAAACAAAACACGCCTTTCTTGTTTTCCCTGTTTAAGACGCGTATGTTCCATAACCACTAGAGAAACGTGTTCTTTAAAGGTCCCCTGTAGAGACACGCAGCGTTACCAGTGTTGCCAGATTGCATTGAAGATCTCCAGCCCAAAATGTGTAGTAACAACAACAACAACAAAAATTATAATATATATATATATATATGGGGGGGGATTTTTTAATTTGAGGGGGGAGTTTGGGTATTTTTTTAGACACTACAATCATCCAACCTAAATGTTTTGTCACCCATTTGTGTTTTTCAATTTATAATGTTGTTGAATCATATTTATATTGTGAGGAAGATACTTAAAAAGAACTTTGATTTCAAACTCTGAATTGAATTAATTTTAAAGGGATAGTTCACCCAAAAATGAAAATTAGCCCATGATTTACTCACCCTCAAGGCATCCTAGGCGTGTCTGACATTCCTCTTTAGGACGAACACATTCAGAGTTATATTCAACATTGTTATATTCACGTTCACAACAAGGCCGAGCATAACGAAAGGCGCAACGTAAGATCTGGGGAGAGAGTGACGAACGCGGATGCACAGAGGAGAAAGCAAAACAAAACACCTGTCTCAATCTTATTTAAACATCCCGGGTATTGACACGAACGCACCATTTGAATCAAAACAGATACAATTTACTTGTTCACATGGTTTCCTGTGCCGTAAACAAAACTTGGTTCTCGCGAGATTACATGCTTCTCCCCGGAGCTTACTCTCGCGAGACCACTGTCTTCTCCCCGGATTTTACGTTGTGCCTTTCGTTACGCCTACGTCACACACTCTGCCTTGTTGTGAACGCGCCTGCTTGAGCGACCGGAAGCTGGATATTACAGTTTATAAAGTTTTAAGAATCTACATTTTTGTTAAACTAACGCATCATTTCGCTTCAGAAGGCCTTTATTAACACCCTGGAGCCGTGTGGAGTAGTTTTATGATGGATGGATACTTTTTTTTCAGATTCAGAAACAGGGGCACCATTCACTGCAATTATTACAGATTGGAACAGACAGGACAATGTCGAATATAACTCCGAATGTGTTCGTCCTAAAGAGGAATGTCAGACACGCCTAGGATGCCCTGAGGGTGAGTAAATCTTTGGCTAATTTTCATTTTTGGGTGAACTATCCCTTTAACTAAAAAAGACAAGTAAACAGTAATAAAATAAGAATAAATAAATGACAAGCAATGGCACAAACAAATACAATAACAAGATACAAATAAAATGAACTGTGCTTTAAGATTTTCAGGTAGGTATAACTGTAATATTCAGGTACAGAAATACCACAGAAACTGAATAATCTATTTAACTTTAAAATAACACTGGTTAGTCTTTAATGTATAAATAAAGATTAGTGACAGACAGCAGCAGGTTTATTTAGGTTGCTGTCTCTTTAAGACCTCATGCATGGATCTGTTACACCCAAGTTTTGTTTCTCAACTGTTTACATTCACTTAATAGCCTATAGCCAACAATGTTTAGTATAAATCGACTGTTTACGTGAATACTTATCAAGATGGTCATTTTGACAATTTTGTATGTATTTGGCCGTTTACGCGCAATAAGGCACAACACAACTTAGTCGCGCGCTCACAGATGCGGCTCTATGTGTGCGCACTTTGGGTGTGAGCTCACAGAAAGCAGTCTCACAGTTTAAAATTGTAAGACTCAAAAACACGTGCAAATGATACATTCCGTCATCTGTCCCAAGTGACTTTCACGCTGAAATATTTACGGTAATTTCCTACTTCACAAACACGGAAACTGAAACACTCGCCAGTTGTATCAAAAAGTAGCCCACATTTTATCAACCCACCCAACGCATTTTTTCCCAGTCTGACGTTACCAAAAGAAGCCCAATTGAGCGGGAACCCCCAATCTGGCAACACTGAGCGTTACTCTGTGTGTTGACATCATTTTAACTGAAACAGGAAGACAGGGCGGGACATATCAAGCAGCCCCGCCCTGTCTTCCTGTTTCAGTTAAAATGACGTCAACACAGAGTAACGCTGCGTGTTGGCTAGAGCCATTGAGCTCCGTAAAGACGCATTTGACAGGGTATGCCAGCCACAATCTCATCCATATTGCTATAAAATATAGCATTCTGTGTAGAATTCAAATAGCTCCGATACATTTTGTGGTCTGCGCCGACTCGCGCATGTGATCCGCTCCGTGCTATCGTGTCTCTGGACCGGAGCAGAGTGTGTGTGCGTGACACAGTGCGAAACCAGACTTCTTTTTTTCCTCAATGGAAAGCATATTTACACTGTTTGAATCGTTCCCTGTCCCCTATATAGTGCACTACGTGCCATTCACTGTACAGAAAATACTAATTCTGCGGACAAGTGACCGATTTCAGCCGCGGCTTCAGCGTCTATTTTATAGTGTAGGCGTTTTGGGATTCTAGAGAGCATTTGATTGGACAGAAAGTTTGATGAGAAGCTGAAGTAAGATGCGACGTCAAAAAATTTTTTGAGCCGTTTTGGCGGAAGTGACGAACTGCAAACTTTGAATGATTATATCTTCTATATGCGAATTTTGTCACTGTTTTGGAGCACACTGACTTATAGATAACCTTAAGACTAACATATTGATACTAACACCCAAAAAACGTTAATTTTGATTTCATGGGGACTTTAAGATAGGCTACATAGCTATGTGCTTCTTACTATAACCTGGGTGGTAATAATATTGAACATTAGGCCTATGTGCTCTTAAAATATATAAACATTTAATTGAGTTCATCCTGTGTATGAATTATGTAGAACCGTTATTTTTGCCAAAAATCTGAACATTTGATATGGATAAAACTGCTAGAGTTTGTGGAATCGTGATTAACTGTGATGAGTGGCAGCTTTTTTTTAATAATTAGAGGGAGTTTGCAAATTTGATATTGTTTTATACAACAGTTTAAAGGGGTGGTTCACTGGGTTTTTTCTAGGCTTGATTGTGTTTATGGGGTGCAGTCTAACATGTGTTAACGCTTCGTTTTTAAAAAAAATAAATAAATAAAATAAAAATTTACCTTTATTCCACACCTCTCTGTCCCTTCTCTGAGAAATGGGCTGATCATTTCCTTCTTTTATGAAGCCCCTCCCTCAGAAATAGGCGATGGGCTCTGATTGGTTAGCTAGCCCAGTGTGTTGTGATTGGCTAAACCGCCTCTAGCGCTTCTAAGCGTCCCGCCCCTCACCTCGGCGGCATGTGCTCCGGTTGTATTGTAAACAACTGCATCGTTAATATCGCTTATCAGTTTGAGCCCGATTGAGAAGCAGAGGATATTATTCGAAGAAGGAGGCTTGCGGCAACCACATGTGACGACCCCGGGCTGGACTCCGCTTCGTCCACGGTGAAAGCCGATCCGGCGATCCACAGCGCAAAGTTGTTTTATTTCCTCAGCAACCAGCATGGACCTATGACGTTAACAAGCGCAACAGCTTAAAAGATATGAGCGACAGGTTTAATTCATCTATCTGTAAATATTTTGATGAAATTTGCTAATTTTGTGGTCTTGTTGAAGAAACAGCCGCCCTTTTATTGTGATCGTAGTATAACCAATACATTTTGTGTTGATTTGTGTTGACATATAAGTTTTTATATGTTTAACTCTACTAAAATGACCCACAGTTTAATCCTTAAAGATATTATTTTTATTACGAAAACTTAAAATCGTCATCTCGTGAATATGTTATTAAAGGGGTCATATGATGCGATTTCAATTTTTCCTTTCTCTTTGGAGTGTTACAAGCTCTTGG
>NW_015552546.1:1391554-1392737 GCF_001515605.1 Sinocyclocheilus anshuiensis
TAGCGTAATGCCGCCCAAATGTGCATGCAAAGAAAGAAGGCGTGGTCTCAGGAACAGCAGCAGTGTTGATGCAGCCATGTCATTGAGATGCTGTGTGTTTCAGTGCGAAAGCAAAAGGACTTTATTTGGCCTTCCGGAAGTAGATGCAATTAGGAATCATTGGTTAAGATTTATTTACAACAGAACAGCACAACCCACGATACGGAACTTAATAGGTAGCCAGTGCATTGACTGTAAAATTGGGGTAATATGATCATATTTTCTTGACCTGGTAAGGACTCTAGCCGCTGCATTTTGGACTACCTTTTTCAAAAGACAAGTTGCTATCTAATATAATATTATATGAATATTATGATTATTCAAAGATATTTAATCCTTTTTTTCCTGTGTATATAATCTCATTCTATGATGTACGCAAAGCCATTATAGTTATGTTTTCGGTTTCTTGTCATTGATTGTTCATTGTTAAAGATACTACCATTTTCCCCATAGCTTGTATGTAATTATAAGTTCTGCAGTAATAATAATAAAAAGAACATAAGAGCGACAGGTGCACAAACATCTCATAGCATCAGTAACATGACAACCCTACCTAGTACGTTTTCCTCCGTGTTTGCAATATCTGCACAAAGGAGACGTCGATCAGCTGCTCAAAGATCTTGTCTTTGGAGAAGACTGTTGATTTTACACTCGAAAAATGTAAGTATTACTACTTAGAAATTAAGGTTACCTCAGAAAGCATTGCTAGCCCACCCCAACACTTTTGAACAATAATAATTATAAATGCTGACCAATAATTGTTTTTTTTAGTAAAACAAATTGTAATTTGTTTTGTCATATGCCATAGCTATGCATGACTTCACACAAGACAAATGTGAATTTTCAGTAAAGTAATGAATTAATGCATATGTTAATGAAACAATTAAGCTATATTTTATTTACTGACAACAACAGGAAACATGAATAAATGAGTAAAAGAATAAATAAAAGTAATCAAGACAATAAATAAATACAAGTCAACGACACATGAAACAAAGCTTTATTCAAACATTGTTCTGACAATCATGTATTTACAGGCGGTGAACCCACATCTACTGCCATCTCAACACAGCTGTGCCAATTCTGCAGCTTTATTCTGATGAACCGTGCCCACCTTCACCTGTCTCTGCCGTCCATCACGACC
>NW_015552546.1:1392967-1394948 GCF_001515605.1 Sinocyclocheilus anshuiensis
TAATGAATTAATGCACAAGTTAATGAAACAGTTATATTTTATTTACTGACAACAGGAAACATGAATAAATGAGTAAAAGAATAAATAAAAGTAACCATGACAATAAATAAATACAAGTCATCGACACATGAAACAAAGCTTTATTCAAACACATTGTTCTGACAATCATGTATTTACAGGCGGTGAACCCACATCTACTGCCATCTCAACACAGCTGTGCCAATTCTGCAGCTTTATTCTGATGAACTGTGCCCACCTTCACCTGTCTCTGCCGTCCATCACGACCTTCATTGCTGCAGTCAGACTGGAATCTGATCATGGATGGGAAAGGGACATCGAGGCTATCATTGCCTGAGTGCACAGAGAGGATGAGGAAGACCATGATGACGCCCCTAAGCCACACAATCTTGAACAAGAGCAGGAGAACATGTGTGGGACAATCTGACTGCTGCTGTGTCTGCTCCAAACATTTGTGTACTGCTCTCCATGAGCACCACTACCTGTAAAACATTTACACAGAGTAAAACTTTTTACATCTCATGCTGTCAGTATTTAATTTCTTGTCAAATTTAATTTCATATGTTTACAATTGCATGCTAATTTTTGATATAGCTTCATTACTTTTGTGGTGTAGTGAACTGGTCAGCAGAAGGTTGCTGGATCGATCTCCGCAGTCGTCACCACTGCTGTCTTTACTACAGGTTGCTGCTGGGGGATTGGGGTCCCTGTAATAAGAGCACTGTAAGTCATTTCGAATAAAAGCCTCTGCCAAATGAATAAATGTAAATGTGATTTTTGTAAATGCTTTTTTATGTCTTGGGCACAAATGCTCAATAAAGCTGCTTATTTCTTAAAGTTTATTTCTTCAAAGTACGACTATGATATAAATGCTTACATATATTTCATACAATTTCTATTTGGGGCTTTAAAGGGTTAGTTCATCGAAACATAAATTCAGTCATTATTTACTCGCCTCCACACTGTTCAATCCTTGTGTGTGTTTTTGTTTTTTCTTAACACAAATGGTGATTTTGGTCAAGTTTGTCCTGCTGGTTTGTGTTCATACAATATCAGTCAATAGATCCTGACTTTCAGATTCTTCATGATATTATTTGATGATTCTTTTGTAGCTTCTGAAACTCGGGTTTCACTGACTGATGTTGTTTGAACAGAAACCAGCAGAACAAACTTGACCAAAATCACATCCTCATAGTCTTTTGGTCTTTCTCTAGATGCTCTCGCTGGCTCTGGGGTCACTGAGGATGAAGAGACCACAGCAACATCCGGTCCTGATGAGGCAGTAAGAGGTGGAGTGATGGTGCGTCTCATTCATGGCACTGGACCATTTCTAGGATGCTGAAAATGATGCATCCTCACCGCTCACACCAGTCTGCAGACATTTCAGATCCTGCAAAGATGCACAAACACAATACAAAAGCAGTCATTTTAACAGCACAATGTTATTTGATTTCTGTATTAGAAGAAACAAAATGATCTTACTTTATATTTTTGTTTCAGGTTTTCCCTTTTTTCCACAAATGCTGCTTTCACCTGCTCCACCACAAAAGCTCTGTATCAAATGCACATATATCAAGAATCAGAAAAGTGCTGTAATAACTCTGTTTAAAATTACAATAATTAAAATAAACTACAACTTAAGATTTAAAAGATGTTTTATTCATTACTATAGTGTACTCCCTCAAAGCATTCAGCATTGCTTCATCAGTCACTCTGCACCGGATAAACACACTGTGTGTCTCATCTGTCCCTGTAACATCAGTCACCTCTGTGATTTATCTGCTCAATACTGCATTTACATGTTGAGGTAGTTGCTGATGTGTTAACTCACTTTTTACCCAACACAAATGTTCCTCAATTTATCAGTAGTACTAATAGACAAATGACATAGATAACTTATATTTAGTTACTCTATGTAGATTTGTTTATTTACATTACTTACATTCATCTAAAGCAGTGTTGA
>NW_015552546.1:1395201-1395668 GCF_001515605.1 Sinocyclocheilus anshuiensis
GCCACCACAAAAGCTCTGCAGCAAAGGCACAGAAATCAAGAATCAGAAAAGCGCTGTACTAGCTCTGTTGACAATAACTAAAATAAACTACAACTTAAGATTTAAAAGATGTGTTATTGATGTCTGTAGGTGTACTCACTCAAAGCATTCAGCATTGCTTCATCAGTCACTCTGCACCGGATAAACACACTGTGTGTCTCATCTGTCCCTGTAACATCAGTCACCTCTGTGATTTATCTGCTCAATACTGCATTTACATGTTGAGGTAGTTGCTGATGTAACTCGCTTTTTATTCAACACAAATGTTCCTTAAATTATCAATATTACAAATGGACAAATAAAATAGATAACTTATGTTTAGTTACTTTATGTAGATTTGTTTGTTTACATGACTTACATTCATCTAAAGCAGTGTTGACAACAGTGAATTCTACATAATAGCACACATACATCACTCAGATGCCTGT
>NW_015552546.1:1396033-1423427 GCF_001515605.1 Sinocyclocheilus anshuiensis
ATTTCAGATCCTGCAAAGATGCACAAACACAATACAAAAGCAGTCATTTTAACAGCACAATGTTATTTGATTTCTGTATTAGAAGAAACAACATGATCTTACTTTATATTTTTGTTTCAGGTTTTCCCTTTTTTCCACAAATGCGGCTTTCACCTGCTCCACCACAAAAGCTCTGTATCAAATGCACATATATCAAGAATCAGAAAAGTGCTGTAATAACTCTGTTTAAAATTACAATAATTAAAATAAACTACAACTTAAGATTTAAAAGATGTTTTATTCATTACTATAGTGTACTCACTCAAAGCATTCAGCATTGCTTCATCAGTCACTCTGCACCGGATAAACACACTGTGTGTCTCATCTGTCCCTGTAACATCAGTCACCTCTGTGATTTATCTGCTCAATACTGCATTTACATGTTGAGGTAGTTGCTGATGTGTTAACTCACTTTTTACCCAACACAAATGTTCCTCAATTTATCAGTAGTACTAATGGACAAATGAAATAGATAACTTATGTTTAGTTATTCTATGTAGATTTGTTTATTTACATTACTTACATTCATCTAAAGCAGTGTTGACAACAGTGAATTCTACATAATAGTGCACATACATCACTCACTCAGATGTCTGTTTCACGTTGCCATGTGCTCATCTGCAATTCTTTTAGAACATTTTCCGGTCTCATATTAAATAGACATCTAATCGTCTTTAAGATGTATAAGTTTATGTAAATTCACTTTGGTGAAGTACGTGTGCTTACTGGAGCTCCGCTATACATAATAAATCGTGTTTTTACAGAACAAATATACTGTAACGTTACTGTCTAACGTCTTACACCTTAAGCAAATCAACAGTAGCTCAACAAATATGATTTTAACACAAGCAACCGTGTTTTTGGTTTGTATTACTCACATTTGTAAACACCCTCGTCGCTGTTCTCCGTCAGGTTCGATGATGACGTTATTGATCTCCCGTGGACTCCTGGGATTGAAAAGTGTCCCTCGATGAACACTTCAGAATCTGGGCTGAAGCAGTAGGACATCCGGGGATTTCTCGCCTACTCTTTTATGAATAATGCGGTTTCGGACATACTAATCTGTTCACATACTCTTTTTCCCTACTATATAGTAGGTAAGTAGGTATATTAGAACGCAAATTAAGTATACGTACGTCCGAGTCTTGCGAGAATTAGTGCAATTCTCGCCTACTCTTTTATGAATAATGCGGTTTCGGACATACTAATCTGTTCACATACTCTTTTTCCCTACTATATAGTAGGGAAGTATGCCATTTCGGACGCAGCCAGCTGCTTCATTTAGAATGAATCAGCCGTTTGAACGAATCGATTGAATGAATGATTCAGTGACAAAGAATCATGCCGCCACCTACTGGCTTTTTTTTTTAAGTTTAAGCAGTAAAACATTTAAAGTGCCCCTATTATGCCATTTTTAAGGTTGCTAATATTGTTTTATGAGTCTCCTAAAACAGGTTTACATGCATGCAAGGTCAAAAAACACTTTAGTTTTACCTAATTTCTAAATGATTCGTAAACGACTCGTGCGAAGCAGTTCAAAGAATCAGTCTCTCTAAACCCCTCCTTTCCGTGAGCCCTCACAGTTCTTTGTGATTGTTCCAGAGCCGTAGAGAGATTGGCTCTGGATTGGTCTATGCGTACAGCGCGTGTAGGAAACGAAACGCCCATTGCCATGACGGAATGACAGCCCTGGAGACTTGTCAAAACATAGAAAAGATGGTATTGATTGTACCTTACCAATTCGAGCCGGAGTCTGATGATGAAACGGTTGAAGTGGCTGATCGACAAGAGACTGATTCGCAAGCACGACTGGAGCAGAATTCCTCAAGCGTGTGACGGAAATGTTAAGTCCCTTACCATACTGTGATGCCTGCTGCAACCACATGTGACGACCCCGGGCTGACTCTGCTTCGTCCACGGTGAAAGCCGATCCGGCGATCGCGAAGTTGATGTATTTCTTCAGCGACCAGCACGGATCAGCTCCAGGCATGACGAAGCGGATATCGTCCTCTTTTGGAAGGACGTTTGTGGGCGGGCAAGTTGGCTACATAGAACGTGGGCGGACATTATGCAAATGTGTTACTTCGTGACTTAGAGCTGTAAAAGAATAAGATTCGAATTCCTGACGACTCGTTTAGGCGAATGCGAGCTGACTCTTTTTTTTGATAGACAATAACTTTATTTATCGTGCACTGTCGGCTTCACAACTTTGCAGATAGTTTATGTTCACATACAGCTACATGACACACTGCATGAAAGGTAATATTCGAAAAGGCATAATAGGGGCACTTTAATATTTCTATATTCAAAACTTTATATTTAAAACATCAATCTCATAACATTGTTATTATGAATGTAATTGCATTCATGCCACCTCCTACGCCTTGTTAAACAGTGTTTACATATCTAAATGCTACTTATGTGTTATTCTGTGCCACCTCTAGTGCCAAGATTAATTTTGTTGATACTTCTGATTTCATTTGATTTGTAACTTATTCTTCCTGATTAAATTTCAATAAAAAAAAAAAGAAAATAAAAGATTATAAATATAAATGTATGAATTTGACATAAAAGATGACGCATTTAATAAGGTTAGAAAAATCCATTACAAAGGTGCCCCTGCAAATCACTTTGATGAGTCAAATATCACATCATAATGTGAAGGTTAATTTTTGTCATTTATCAAAAGGTACTGCTAAGTTTTTGACTGTGCTGCTTTTTTAATTAGCTCATTCTCCCTTTTTTATCAAACACTACAAGGTGCCATTAATAAATGACCCCCCCCACTCTTTCCAAGCTAGAGTCCCCTGAATTTTGGCCATTTCCCCCATATGCACTGCTTTTGTTGATGCACACACACACATCACTTGCACACAGAAACATTCTGGAGCACATAAATTTGTTATCAACACTACCTCGTGACTTTTATTATAATTAAATATTATAATATTTTATTATAATAAAATAGCTTCAATGCTGCATTACATTATACAGTATTTCTCAGCAGAAAGGTGTTTTTTGAAGTAACTAAACTCACAGCACAGCTTCATTGTTTGTAGAGAGATGCACAGATGCAGGTAATTCACACAAGCAACTTTTATTCTCTCTAGCTCACTCTAAATATGGCTATATTTGAGAAAAAAAAGTCAAGTAATTTGCATTCACTGGATATAGCCGTCGGTTATTCAACATTTATATCGTAAACAGCCCCTTGATCATAAAACAGTTGACATGATTTGCAGCTTCCATCTAGCCTCTCTCTCTTTTTCAACTTGCTTCGTGCTGGAATTCGCACTCTGCTTCTGTGAACAGTAAACCCCGCCTACTTTGATTTGATTGGCCAGCTCAGTTATTTTGACATTGACGAGGGCTTAGGCAAAGCAGGCTGAAAATGTAACTTTTAAAGACATTTTGTCATCCTAACAACACGAGCGCTGCGTAATGGAGTGCAATAGATCAATGCAAGAATTTCAAATATTGGACAATATTCTAATAATGGACAATTTGTCTATTTCTAATTATTGGGGGGATTTGTCCCCCTCAATGTTATGGCCCCTAGTATCAGGGTACCTTACACATTCAAAAAACCAAGCAAATAAAGACTGCCATTGTGCTTTTTTTAAATAAGGCTGTTTGCACATATTTAATGTTCATGACACTGATAAAGAAGTACCAGATATTTTTTCATTAAATTCCAAATCAACAACCACTGTAGTAAATAAATAGTGCTGCTATTTTTTCTACTCCAGTTACAAATAGTAGAGTACCAACTTCTGTCTGACAGACCTGCAGCCTTTAACGGCAAATACTTTCTCTTCTTCAGGGAAGAAGGGCATGTCTCTGGCCACTTCATCTGCCACATCATAGTCTTGGGTCATGTTCAGATGAAGCATCTCAGCCATGACACACTGACGCACATGCTTCAGCTCCAGAGGTAGGAAAGGAACGTAATGATCAATCAGATGCCGATTTATTAGACTGGAGTGCCAAAGTCCATCTGTAGATTTACACAATAACGAGGAGATCATTAATAAAATAACAAATTATATATACTGTATATGATACAGTTACATATACAAAATAAACAGATGAAGATAATACTGTAGATTCATGGAATTTGCATGAATTGCTTGCAAAGATATTATTTAAAAGACAGCTCCTGTGCAATATCCACTAATCTCTTTATGGTGTGATTTACTAGCAACCTTGTCATTGACATTACACTGTGCAAATACTTTAACACATACTGTTCTCATCATTGAGGTATTCGAAGATTTGAGTCTCCATTCCCTCACTCTGGAGTTGTAGTTCTTCCCGATTGTTGCCTTTTCTCCAGAAATCCAGAGTCACGTTTGTGATGATATGCCCACCTGTTTCACTATAGATAATACAGCTCATCATGCGCTGGTTCACTCTTTCTAGAGCGAATAACATGGACAATATACAAAAAAAGGACTGGAGATAAAAAGATTAACACACAACAATTCATATTAATTACAAATAACGTTTTTTGGACTGGCATATGATAAGACATTAAAAATGTATTTAAAAATGCAACAAAAAAAATCCATATTTATTTAATGTGACACTGTTTACTGACAAGTTTAGCATTGTATGTTTATAGTTTAAATACAGTTTTTCAAAAACAGTAGGTATTATCCACCTTATTTTGCATGAAGAAGTAAGCTGTTTTCTGTGAATGTGTGAGACTTCCGTTTTATTAGTGTCAGGATTATTATGTTTTGGTTTTCCTTGTACTTCCTTGGTTCCTGTTTTCCCTTGTCTAGTTAGTTGCCATAGTTTCTCATTAGGTATATAAGTCCTGAGTTTTCTTAGTTCCATTGTCTGGTCTTGTTTTGCATTAATGTGGTAGTTTTGCTCCCTCTGATCTCCTGATTTTTCCTTGTCATTGGGTTAAAGATGATTGTGGTATTCCTTGTCATGTGCTTTATTAACACAGTCACCCTGTGACAATTAACCTATGTAAATAACTAGAGGAATAGCAAAGTGCAGTAAATGCTAAAACTATTTGCACTACAAACTAGTGTTTTTATGATTGTGATTATAAAATAATATGATATCAAATACCTGCTTGCAAAATAAAGCAGCATAATGGGCTGTTTTATTTTTAAGTAAAATAACCGGAAGCCTTGCACATTCAAGTTACAAAAAATGGCTGCACCCGTTTTTATAATATTTTTTCTGTCAATATGGGGTGCTGTGTGTACATTAATGAGGAAAAAAAATTAACTTAAATGATTTTAGCAAATGGCTGCAATATAACAAAGAGTGAAAAATTGAAGGGGGTCTGAATACTTTCCGTACCCACTGTGTATATATATATATATATATATACACACACTGCACAGCAATATTCAACTATAGCCAGCATCTCTGTCAGATTCCTAATAAGAACAAACACAACAGTTTAGTGCATCACCTGAGAAAAATGAAGATTGCTTTGTTGAATGACACTCCATCTACATTGTCATTGTAGTCTAGAAAAGGTTTTATGGTGTCAATCAGCCATGGATGCATCCTATCCATTTCATCAAATATGAACATGGAGCGGGGAAAATTTGATACATATCCATGAATCCACTGCCTAAGTTGAAGCTACAGAATGAATTTATGAAATATTATGCATTTTACAAACACTTTCCACTCTACATTCACTTTCTTCAAAGAGCCTAGTTTACCTAGCATATTACTATTAATGTCAAAGACAATATTAAAGCAATCAAAGCATATACATCTATGACTTACTTCATACATCTCTGCCTCCTCGTTATGTGGAAAGTGATAATCGGATATGAAAGTGTGAACATAATTGCTCTTTACTCCCACTTTATAAATATTCCTTGCAATGATCTTGGAGATGTAATTTTTTCCCACTCCTGTCAGCCCATGGAAAGAGAGGACCAGCGGCTTGGGTGGATCTGGATCTTTCATAAACCAAGATACAGCCTTCAGAACTGTATCCACAGCAATATGCTGCCCAAATAGAGACTTCCGTAGATCCTTCTCCAAATCGGACAACATGTTTGACTCTCGTTAGCAACACATATTCATATATTATTAAAAGACAGAGTTAGAAGTTTCAATTATGGCCACAGTAAAAAAAAAAAGAAGCAATATGTATGTAATGGAACATGATACATTTTTTTGCTTACCGCTTGAATTAAAAGAAAGCAAATCATCGTCCTTAGAAAACACATTTAAAAAATCCCAGAATCCAGCCTCTGTTGCAACAGGCAACAGAAAAAATAAAACAAAAAATGTTCCTGATTTCATTGCAAAGATGATTCCTTGCACTGTTTTAGTCACTTTCAACTGTGAAGAAAAAGTGGCACGGTACAAGATAAATTCATAAGGCTTTCCAAGAATGAAGTTTTACAGTCACACCTTAATACGTCAGGACAGGGTGAGGAATTCATGAAGCCTTGTTCTTCCACATTCTCCTGTCATGCATTGTGTGTAAAATCGATCAGGTATCAACCAACGCATAACTTCTGCCCCTATAGTGGCTAATTGAGGCAAGTGAACTGTCATAATCACGAGGCAAACTTTTTTGTGTGTGTGTGTGTGTGTGTGTAGAAAAGAGTATTAATTATTTAAATACATTTATGGTATTATATGTATAGTTAAAAAGCAAAATATAATCTTCTACAATATGAACCATGCATCCCTGTTCTGTTTCTATTCACAACTCCTTGAACTGAAAACAGTTGAAGATCTCTGTCTATCTGACAGGACTAAAGAATGTGCACTAAAAAGCTGCAGACTGGACACAAAGCTTTTAACTTTAAAAGTACAGTATTAAAGGTGACATCTCATGAAAATCTGACTTTTTCAGGTTTTAAGTGCTATAATCAGGTCCCTGGTGCATCTACCAACCAAGGAAACGTGAAAAAGATAAACCCAGTAACTTTGTTTTGGTAAGCCTTTTTCTGGAAGCGTCTGAGAAAACGAGCGCGTCTGATTTGTAAAAAGGGGCATAATATGTCTCCTTTAAATCCAGACTACAGACAAAGCAAAGCACAACATAATCAACACTGGAATATTAATAAGCAAAAAATATGTCACCATATATGTGCAGGTCTAAGGGAAATCAAATTTAATATTTTAAGAAACCATTTACAGAAAAAAATACACATACACACACAGTTTTTGTCATTGAAGATATTGTGATATTTTGATTTTAATCTCCAGTTCCTTGCTGTTCATCCAAAACTCTTTCCAAATTTTGTATTCTCTCCAGTAATCCAGAGCCACTTCAGCAATTACATTCCCACCTGCATTACTAAACAAACATGCTTATCATTAGTTGGGTCACTCTTTTGGGAGAGTCGAGGCATTTAATTGCCACTCCACTTGAATCTGACAATTACATATTAGTGTTTCTCCTGAGAAAAATGAAGATTGCATTGCGGAATGACACTCAATCAACATGGGCATTGTAGTCTAGAAAAGGTTTTATGACGTAGATCACCTTTGGTTGCATTTTGTCTATTCCATCAAATATGAACATGGACTGTAAAACATGGACTTGATACATTTCCATAAATCCACCGCTTTAGCTGTACCTGAATATACAGAACATGCAAATCCCAGGTAGAGTATTAGTCAAATACACAATTAACACATACTCTTAGTTAGGGCTGTGCAATTAATCGAAAAACAGTTTCGATTTTGATTTTGGCCTCCAACGATTATGAAAATACAATAATCGAGATGAAACGATTATTGCGCCCCATTCTGCTTCCTTTTCCAGCGCTGCGCTTTCGTTCCTCCATAAAAGCCCAATGTCGCGTGAAAATCAGTAAAATCATGTAACGTGACTTATGCAAAAATCATGTAACGTGACTTTTGCAAAATGGGACGTGCTTGATTTATAGAAGTATATTTATTCATGTTTTTAAAAGCGTGAAAGAGAACTTGCGCTGCTCCTCAGGAAGATTTATGCGCTCAGAGATGGAACAGAACACGGACATGTAAAGTCATCTTTTAGCTCAAGGTGCGCGCCTAAGCGGTCAAATACACGCAAAAATATGTCAAAATGCGGCGCTTAGTGATTATTCATGCATACCTTCGTCGGTCATGTAATAAATGAAGGTAAAGAGTTGAGAATGTAAATACGCGTGTTAATGGTAAATTGGATCCGTGCGGCACTTAAAGTGACAGCGGGCTATTTTCCTGCTGCAACTGTGTGCTTAATATTAATCAAACAACAAAAGACAAATTCAAAATCACACAAACTCTTGAGTGAAGAACTTTTGTAGCTTTAATAAGAAACAAAAAGTTTAATTCTTACAGTGAAGACTATGCTGTTTTATTTTACATTTGATTATTCATTTCTGTTGTAGGCTGTAAACCGCATGAGACTTGCATAAAAACATTAAAGCACAGTTTGTTTCATTTGTATCTTTTTATTCTATTGTATTTGTCTCTACAATGTAGATGTCATAGCAACCTTATTTACAGGGAATATATATTTGATATGTATCACTATGTTTAAATAAATCACTCATATAAAGTTTTGGTCATATGGCCCCCTCATAATCATGTTAAATAATCGTGATTACAATATTGGCCAAAATAATCGTGATTATGATTTTTCCCGTAATCGAGCAGCCCTACTCTTAGTCATTAGTAGTTATACCTGTTCCGATCTAAACTGACATTCTGGAACATTTTATTAATTGCGCTGTAAATGTTTGAATATTGTTTGTGTGGGAAATGGTGCTCAGATTTCAAATGTGAGAACATGCTTGCTGTTTTTCCCTTTTTTCCTACACATTTCTTGTGGGGATTTAAGTTACATGATTTTTCCCAACAATCAAAATCAACAAAAGAGCAATGATATGCAAGTGCTATAACAAGTCTCAGTTAGCTTAACGCAGTACACGTAGCAAGGTTTTTTTTTATTATATAATAAATAAAAAGAAAACCGATAGAATAGAAAAAGAATAGAGCAAGCTAGTGTTAGAGGTCTTTTTTGCTTTTGTTAATTGGATAATAAATAAAAAGAAAACAAATAGATAGAATGCAAAAAGATAAATAAGCTAGTGTTAGTTTTTTTTTTTTTAAAGGAAACAAGCAGTTAGTAAATAAATAGAGTGCAAGTCTAAAACGGGCAAGTTTATATATATATATATATATATACAGTGGGTACGGAAAGTATTCAGACCCCCTTAAATTTTTCACTCTTTGTTATATTGCAGCCATTTGCTAAAATCATTTAAGTTAATTTTTTTTCCTCATTAATGTACACACAGCACCCCATATTGACAGAAAAACACAGAATCGTTGACATTTTTGCAGATTTATTAAAAAAGAAAAACTGAAATATCACATGGTCCTAAGTATTCAGACCCTTTGCTCAGTATTTAGTAGAAGCACCCTTTTGATCTAATACAGCCATGAGTCTTTTTGGGAAAGATGCAACAAGTTTTTCACACTTTCAACATGTTAGATTTGTTATTTTTGATATCTAAAAATATATTTGTGATATCAATATAATTTCTGATATCTAAAATGGCTTTCTAGTAACAATCACATTCATGATATCAGAAATTAACATCGTCACTAGTGGCAATTAAATTGTTGATATCAAGAATAGACGTCTGCTAGTAACCATGTGATTACTGATATCAAAAATAAAGGTTTTTACTAGTAAGAATTGTATTTCTGATATGTGAAATTGTAATTTCAACTAGTAAGAAATCAATTCTTGATATCAACAATTAAATTTGAATGGCAGCCTGAAAATACAATTACAAATATCAAGGATTATATTTTTTACCAGTTGAAATTTAATTCCTGATATCAATAATTACCATTTTAACTAGTGAAAATTTAATTGTTGATATCAAGATGTAGCATTATGTTACTAGTGGAAATGTAATTCCTGATATAAAATTAGCCATTGTTACTAGTAGAAATCTAATTCCTGATATCAAGAATTAGCATTTTGACTAGTGAAACTTGAATTGTTGATATCAAGAATTCATATCCTATGAAGGAATAAAAGTCAAAACGGCTTGCCATACTACGTGCACTTGTAGAGCTTGAACTGTTTGCAGATGGACATGATGACCAGCAGGTGGAGCCAAATATTCATAATAAGTACTCAGACAAGCCTGCAGATGAACTTCTGAACTACTGCCACTAAGGGTAAATGCAATTATGAAAGAAATTTTAAAGTGTAACATGATTCACATAGTCACATACTTTTTTTAACATGTTATATTAATATATTTATATGCATTACATATACATAAAATATTCAATTAAGAAACTAAAAGATGCTTAAATTGCGGTAAAATTGAATTCTACACACGTGCTTTTGCACTAGTCTGTCTGGCGCCTCTAGCGGTTGAAAGCATGCAGTGCAGCCGGATCTCTTGACTAAAGGTGATTTGAATGAATGGAAAACGCTTTCCATGGCTGAAACAGAGCAGAGGGAACAGACCAGACAAAGCAAGCGAGAAACTTTCACGCTGATAATCGCCAGTGCTGTCCCGCAAAGCATGGATCTACAGAAGACAGCGGCGGTGCAGTAGATTCAACACCTTTCTGAGGGGATGCAAGCGACATTGGAGTGAATTTAAAGACCTGCTGCTGCTGAATGGACGAGCTTATTTTCACTCTGCGGGTCGATGATGAAGCTTTACAATGCAACAGGTTAGACTGAGTTTCGATATAGATTAATAGACAACAGAATCGAATGCGATCACTGGATATAATTGTTGCATTGGTCATGTTGTAGTCAGTGTATGAATCGCTGAGATGGTAACAGCGTGCACGCTTATCGAGTCATTGAAATTACAATGCAACACAATAATGTGAGAACAAACGAGATGTAGCCAAATCAGGCCTGTTTGAAATGTGCAAACGGGGTCTGCATTTAGTATGTGCGTGCATTGCAAATAAAATGTGGATCAGTGACATAAGGATGTGATTAAATAAAAAAGAAAAATTACTTTATAGAACCTAGTTTAGCACAATTTTTGCAGTTTATACCATTTTAAACAAATGTTAGACTCCTAAAATGTCAAGTGGTGTAACGTTCTTGTAAAAAGAACTAAAATATTTTAATTGCATCTTTAAAATATGTGTGCTTGACAACTTGATCATTGTTTTCTGAAAAGTTAAAATGTTTGTCAAGTAAAATTTAAAAACATAATTGCCTATTTGTTTCATTTTTTTAAATGAAATATTATAAAAGATTATGGCAAACTGCTTTTGTCAACATTTGTTTTTGTAATTATTTTTAGCTTTTTTTTCCTCAATTCAGTTAAACCATGTTGACATTTTTTACCTTTAAGCCAGACAAAAATATCAGCATTATGTTTAATTCACTAACTGAAAACTTGTTTTTCATATTTTAATGCCTTTCTAAATAACCTAATAGATACGGATAGAATATATCGTTACATACAGTATATAGGCCTATTTATTGATATTTATCATTTTTGAACAGTCATTGTGTTATTTTTGTGTGTGTGTGTGTGTGTGTGTGTGTGTGTATTTTCAAATTAAACAAGTCTGTTTAAAGACATACTCATGGTTTTAATATTAGCAATTTTATGCATACTCAAATTTGGGGGTTGTGTCCCACCTGGGATCTATGTCTCTGGCAGTAAAAGTAGTGTTCATTCTCCAATCATCATGCCAGGAGTGGTATCTGACCGCTGGTGACCCCTCCGCCAGCTGTTATAGTGTGGATCTCTACCTCAACACAGAGGACGCAGAGTAAAGCAGACAGCATGGTTCCCAACAAGTGGATTATGCATCCAGTTCTTCACAAATCGCCTCCCAGAAGCTGGCTTGGCATCCGGCTACGTCTCAGTGAGTTTTCTTTCTCCTCTGACTCTTATGAAATGTTAATTAATTGATCATCTTAATATCAATAATGCAGGAAAGATGAATGACTAAATTTGTATGCCTTGGCAAATTACATAACATTGCTTGATTAAATGACTGATGCTGATGCCTCAAATCCCATAAACAAATCAATAGTTGTGGTTTGGCATTAAAATGATGACTTTATATACAGGCATTTGGAGCATAAGCACTCTCTGATAATACCTTGGACCTGTGGAAATGTTAAACAAACATTTAATAACATTTTTACATTGTTTACTGCAGTGTGTCTTTTTGTGTGATGTATTTGTAGAGTCCTAGAAATGAGTTGCAGCAAATCTCTCAGCTCGTTATTTTAATTGACAGTTTAGTTAATTATGATTCATTTTAAATCATTTGCATATTAGGGATTTTAATGAATTGAGAATGAGACCAGAAGTGGCCTGTTCTTTATTAAATTCATAAATTACAATATTTTTAAATACATTTTACATTTCTGATTGAAAGGTGCAATGTTGCTTACTGGAATATATTAGAATATATTTTTAGTATATTCTGTGCATAAATAAATACAAGCATGCATATCGAAAAGCCCAATAAAGTCAACAAACATTAATTTAAAAAAGAAAATCTGTTTTTGTTTTATTCGACTTTTAAAATCTGATTCAAATCCAATTCTTGGATGCTTTAGCCATTCAGTACTACTTCTTTCACAGACTGACATGCACAGACACTTCTCGCTGTTGCCAAACATTTTCCTGCTCGATTATATTGATCTCTGCAATCACGATAAGATTAGCCTTCCAGCCTGAATGGTTATATATAGAAACCCCAAACTAACGTGTGGTGTACGCCAGAGGCTTCTTAGCTCAGCGGGGGCTGCAAGTTACCATTAGTGCACCAGACCACTCAAGCCTCCCTGAAATACACGGGTTTAATCTCAGAGCATCTGGTGTTTAAGGCTTGTCTGAGAGGAGCTTCTGGCTCACTCAAGTTTGATTAGTCATTTTATCTTAACAGTTCTACCTAGTGTGTGTTTTCCCCCTCATTTTGGGTGCATGATGTCAACTGACTGACCTTTAAAGCTCTTAGCTTGATATGCTTCCTGAAAAATGTCATTGCATCACTGGTTTTAAGTTGGTTCCTTTTGCATCTGCTAACTCTTTGCCTTAAACACTGGCAAATCCTTCTGCTTAAAGACTAATCTTATTATCTGAAGTGTAAAGGGTATTTATTTACCAGTTTGTGTTTCGCATAGCTAAATTTGGCTTGTCGAGTGATAGTCAGATTTTCAAAAAAAACAACAAAAAAAACAATTTCCAAGAGGTTTTTGCTAAATTGTGGCCTTTGTTTGGCTTTTCTAAATAAAACTTTCGGTTGGTTTTCATAGCGATGCAATAGAAGAACTATTTTTGCTTCCCCTAAGAACCATTCAGTGAACAGTTCTTAAAAGAACCGTTTTTTTAAGTGTGAAGAATATTTTAATACTCTAAAGAACTTTTTTTCACTTGTGCAATGGAAAGGTTCCATGGATGTTAAAATTTCTTCATGGAACCATCAATGCCAATAAAGAGTCTTTATTTTTTAGAGTGGACGCCATTTGTACATGCAGGAACAACTGTCACTTAAATAAGTGAACAGAATTTTTGGTAGATAGACAATAAAATTGGTAAAAACATCCCATAGACATACAATGAAAGAGGGATGAAGCTGTATGTAGAAACCAGAAAATCAATCAATAACCAGTATATATGGGATTTTATTTTTGTCTTGGGTTCAGTAATGAACCAACTAGCAACTGCATAGCAATGTCCTGGCATTGTGGCTATGAGTTTTGCATGGGCAAAATGTAAAAATCTAATTAATCATACTACAAAAGTGATTAAAACCATAAAAAGGACATGCAGCTTGCCTTCTAACATTGACACCATTTTCTTGTCAATAAATTGACCAATTCATTTACAAGTGCTTAGTTTTTAGTCAAAAGACACCTTGCATTTGATTCGTTTTATCAAAAGTAAACAACTAATGAAATATGTTGGGAACTCACAATGATGTAATCGATTATGGCCTTTACTCAAAAGACTGTATTGTAAGTCTGACTCCAAAACCCAAATGCAACCCCCACATACACACACAAAAACAAACCGCAGGGTTATTGCTATCAGCTTTTCAAGTTCTGAGATGATGTAATGCTCATGAACAGGCTCTCGCAGCTGTCAGCCGTTCCCTCCACCGTTCAACAGCCCTCCTAGCCTTAAGGCTTTCCCATCATCCCTCACTCTGTCACGCATTCAGCTTGCTTTTATCACACACAAGAAAGGCTTAAGACCGTGCTATTAGCATATTGTTCTTCTTCCAGGTCCTGCCTTGGTTTAAGTGGTTGTACAGCTATTAGACTTGTTGAATGAATGAGATTAGCTGTAATTTAGCCGTGAACTTGCAGTTGGAGTTGTTCGGTTTGTTTGACTGATGGAGCACCGCTGTTGGAGCCTGAGGGAAAAATTTCAGGTCCCAGCTGTGAGGAGTAATGAAAATGTTCACTCTTGTATACTACAGATGCTTCTCTGTGGAAGATTTGGCTTAAATAGTAAAAAAAAAATTATAATTCACAATAAGGAATATATTTTTAGACTAATATTTTAGATCAATGCAATGCAAACCATTTATTTGACCACAAAGCATGTTGTTGGTGTGACACAAAACAGCCTCAGTTGCTTTTATAAAATGGCTGCAACTGCAATATGATAAAATGCCACAATTTTCAATATTTTTTTATTAATAATCGTAATAGACAGTTATTCCGCCGAGTAATATAGCTTATTTTAATAACATTAAGCTTCTCCAACTAAGAGAGAAAGTTCTCAGAATTTTGGCGACATTAATAGAATGTTCGCTCTAAGTTATCTGGTCTTTAATAACGTTCTAAAAATTGTATACATACAACATTCTTCTGAAACGTACCTTTATCTAGCATTTTTTAAACGTTACTCCTTGTTTCACAACATTAAGAGAACATTAAAAAGTAACATTCCCATAATGTTTGCAAATTGATAAAATGTATCATTCGTATATACAACATTCGTATGAAACCAAGTAAAAATTTAAAAAATTTTACTTTTTGAACATTCAGAGAACATTCAAAAAATAATGTTTTTATAACTCGCTGGGAACGTTAGCAAAAATGTTCTTGAAACATATTTTGTTAGCTGCTGAAGAAACATCTTAAAACAAGCAAACAAAAACATCTTAAACCAGCCTAAGCTGGGGCCTGTTTCATAAAACAAGTTTATCAAATAAGCCAGGTTTATTTCAGTTAGTCTGACTTCTTGTCAGTTGATTTGGTTCAAAATAAGTCAGACTAACTGAAATAAGCCTGGCTTATTTGGTAAACTTGTTTTATGAAACAGGCCCCGGGTTTTCGTTGATATCCCAGCCTGGCTAGTCTTTCGGTTGGCTTTAGAATGGTTTAGTGTGTTTTTCAGCTAAACACCAGCTTGGCTGGGCTGAGAGACCAGCGCAAACTGGCTAAGACTAGCAAACCAGTTTAATCATTTTTCAGCAGGATTTTTATAGCTGACAAACAACATAACTTGGTGCATTAATGTATACTGTACAGTATACACAGCAAAATTCTTTAAAAAGAGATTAGATCTGAACTTTTAGTTTTTTAAGTTCGATTTCTATTGACTAGATCTATAGTAACTTCTGTAGCTATTGGTTTCTTGGCCTTGCTAATGTACTAGCAGCGATCATGCGCTGCTCCTTAGAGGAATGAAACACTTGTGTCACCCCTCTCTCCGTGTGACGATTACGGTAGATTAAAAGGGCCCTTCAGCCTGAGTTCATGTCATCACTTTGTCCCATGTCGACTACTGCTGAAGAGCTTCCCCCACCCAGCTTAAGTCCATTTAGGCGGATCTCAGCCTCGTGTTAATGACCACATCTCTGCCAAGGATGAGCTCTGTAATATCTGCTTTTGTACAGAGCAAGACGGTCTAGCTTTTCATTATGTCCTAAATACCCCTGTTCGCTTACAGTAACAGTTTAGGGATTTTGAAAACAGGATTTGAGTGAAAGACATATCAGTTATTTTCAAGGTCATCCACCTAGTAAGAGGTCAAATAAAATAGATGGGTTGAATTTTGTGTGTAGTAACCGCATGTTACAGACAGACAGATTGTTGCAGATGATTGCCAGGTTTCCATTCATGTGTTTTTATGTGATTATTATATTTAATATAAATACCTTTTAGTAAAGGAGCCACAATGGCTTCTCCAACATTGATTTCTATTGCTTTTTTGTATTTTCTCAATTAATTTGACATTAATGCTCATACATAATAACCATACATTGTGAAAAACGCTCTATAAACAAAATTGTGTTCTTTGAAACCAAAGAAATATTTCACAATTATTTGCATTAAACATTATGAATGGAAACATTATCTATAAACATGTTTTGAAACCACTGGGTAATGTGATTTTTTTTTTTTTTTGGAAAATGTATACTTTTGTAAGAAAAGATGTTCGTTATGTTACCAAAGATTTCTGTTTCACATAAATGTTTTTTTTTTTTAAACGTAATATTCATCCTGAAAGGATCCTGAAAAAATGCATCACCGTTATCACAAAAATATTAAGCAGCACAACTGTTTTCAACATTGATCATAAGAAATGATTTTTGAGCACTGTTATAATGAGAATATTAGGATGATTAAAATATATTACAATAGAAAAGTTATTTTAAATATTATAGTTTTTACTTGATCAAATAAATATAGCCTTGTGGAGCATAAGAGACTTCTTTTTAAAAATCTGAACAACCCCAAATTTTTGAATGGTAATATTTGACATTTTGAGTCAATTAATTATCTTCAGTTAATGTGTTCAGTTTGTTGTAAGTTTTGAAATATCCCAAAAGCATTTCTAGTATTTAAGGGGTTAATATAGCATATGATGTGGCGGTTCCATCTAAATATAGGTTAAATATATTTTCCACTACTTTGGCAACCAGAGAGTCAAACTGCTCTCCACTTGTCAACACCATTGAGGCTTGGGAAAACTCACTCCTTCACTTCATCCTGTTGCACACACTCATTCTGCCTCTCAGTCACACGTCTGCACTCAAACTCTGTTACGTAAGTGCACTTTTTATGCTAATTTAGAATATTCAAGCCCACTGTTTGTTTAAAAAAGACGCTGAAGTTGCAGAGGAAAAACCTTAGATTCATTGTCTGAATCTGCTTCTCTGTTGAGTCTCATTCTGCAGCTGCCCGAGCAGCCTGTTCATTTAAAAAAGCTGCAAGTTCAAAGCCAGGTTCTGGATTACTACCATATGTCTGCAAAGCCAGACTCCAAGAGTAAGTCTGCCCCAGCCGTACCCTCTAATTTCTTATCCCAAAATTGGACATCTGAATGGCTGTGCAACATCGTCCCGCCCCTCCGACTCTTGCACGGTACGTTCTCACAATAATTAATCTCTGCAGGATAACTAAAGCAACCTTACTGCAACAAGACATTGGGGAAATGCCACGTTTGAAATTGTCATTTTGACATGCATCCACCTCCGTAGAGCGGATATCTTATCAGGAGCCACTGCTGGCCAGTGTCCATCCAAGGAAACAGCTGACATTGTTGTAGTCACACGGCATTCGTAACTCATAAATCTCTCCCAAAAAGGAGGACTAGGACTCTAATCAATGCAGAAATGTCTGGCTTTTATTGTTTGTGCAAATCATAGACAAAGTTCACTGTCTGTGTAGGAGGGGTTTGCAAGAGATCTTTGTTTCCCAGAGACTGAAAGGTATTGGCCTAGTCTGTCAATCCCAGCATGCACTTCAGCCCAGTATGAATGCAACATTTGTCTGGTAGTGTGGGTCGAACACCCTCTGACAACCAGACCTCTTTGCCCAACTTGCTTTCGCAGACTTTGACACTGATGTGCCTGTTCCTTGCAGAGTTGGAAATACTGATTGTTTGGTGAAGAAAGTGAAGAACTTCTGAGATGAAGTTAAAGAAGAAGCACCGTCAACTTCTCAAAGAAGGCGAGACATTTTTTTCTGGACATCAAACAACTTTGGAAGACATTAATTAGTTTACTCTTGCCAAGGTTTAGAGGACTTGTAGGTGTTTCCAGCTTGAACCACAATTCAAAAAGCGAGGAAACCATCATACGTTCTCAATTGAGATTTTTTTCTAAAGAGTTGCATTGGGTTACTGTGAAATGGGTGCCAGGGTTTGCTCGGGTTTATAACGTAGGTCTGGGATGAAGTTGAAGAAGAAACACCGTCAACTTTTCGAAGAAGGCGAGACATTCTTGTCAAGACATCAAGCAACTTTGGAAGACTTTAATTAGTTTTTATCTTCCCAAAGTTTAGAGGACTTTTAGGAATTCCTGTCTTGGCGTACTGCAAGATCCCACCGAGGGATCCACAATTCGAGAAGCAAGGAACCCGTCATATGTTCTCAATTGAGATTTATTGTCAAGAGTTGCATTGAGTTGCTGTGAAATGGGTGTCAGGATTTGCTCGGTTTTGGAACGTAGGTCCGGTTTTGGCGTGCCTAGTTGCGCACTTTTATGGGTTGGAACTCGTGAAGCAGGATCAAAGCGAGGTTTAATTGTTAGGGAAGATGAGGTAACTGCAGGTGCCTGCTTTATGGGGAATTGTTTGAGATTGACTATATCCCGTTTAGGGCACATCAGAGGTGGACATAAAGATGCCGTGTTAGATGTTGAGTGTTTGATTATTGTGCGAGTGGGTATTGTTTCCTTTTAAAGTAGCTTTTAAAAGATCAGTTTACTTTTGCAGTTAGCGTTTACAGCCTCGTCCTTCACAATGTTCCTTTACTGGAGGAAATGGGGAGCTTATGAACTTGAGACACTCCCATCTTCTTTAACCGAACTGGGGGCGGAACGGTACTCTTGGTCGTCCCCTCTGGATGTCATCTATGATGTTTATGGTAAGGCTGGATCCACTTACCCAAAATACTGACATTCTTCAGACACTAACCAGTGAGTTGTTGTCTTTGGTACACTCCAATCTCAAACAGTACTTGCTTAAATTTAGACAACTTTGTTAAATTGTTTGGAACCCAAAGTCATAAATGTACTGTTCTTTTTGGTAATATCATTCAGGATTTCAGTAGTTTAAATGCTGTTTTTAAATGACTTTATGTGACACTGTCACTAAACTGTTCAGGATTGTCAAGCCAGGATTACTATTACATGAAGCAGATTTTTGTGCTGTTTTTTTGCACTATATCTGGACCATATTAGTTATAACAAGCTACATTTACATGCACCCAAATAATCTGATTCTAAACAGATTATTTGTGTGCATGTAAAAGCAGCTTGTGATATCTTATGTGGCTATGTGTGATTGGAAAGCCTTATCGTAAATGCCTTAATCAATCCAGTTGAGCTCAATGAAATTTTGGTGGTGTAGACCTGAAATCTAATCAATAGGAAAAAATATGTAAATGTTTGAATCCAAGTATTTTCTTAATCTGATTCAAAAATAATGTTCAGGATTGTGATGCATATGTTTACATATGTTTTATGTCTTATGACCCCATGTACGTTTATTTACAACTCATGTCTTAAAAATTGGTGAGTGAAGGAGGCTGAATGTTTACTAAATATTTGCAGAAATGCTTATCTGACATGTCCGCTCTCTTTTTGTGAATACGCAATTCGAATTCGCAACGCTTAAACAATTTTCTGAATCCGATTTGATTCATTCCATTTGACCGAAATTAGTGCATATAAACATAACTACAGATATTGGATTTTATTTTATTAATTTAATTTATCATTCTCTATTGCATATGTTTCTGTTGATATTGTATATTTAATAATCTATTGTTCACTTAAAGCTGTTCTTTTAAAACACTAATAATTATATAACACTGTTGAATGTATTCTCGAGCAAATCTCGAAATTAATATCCATTTTTCATACTGTGTATTTTTTTGTTGTGAGGCCTGAATTCACTTTGATTTTTGCTTTTTATTTAGTCTTTTTATTATTAATGTATTTAGACAAAATAGTATAGAATTTTAATGTATGAATTATATATTATATTATTTTAGATTACATTATATTATAATAAATTAAAGCATAATTTACGTTTTTAAACAAAATTTATATCGTTGCATCCCTTGTTCATGTATGCATGCATCGGATGGATGTCTTCAGCCATTGCATTGCATCCTGCTGTTTTGTAGTGCTACATTAAGCTCTCTTCTTTAAGCACCTCTTCATTACTTTGAATACTGCTGCTGCCATGCATTTGTGTGTTTTGAAGTTGAAAATGTGTTATCATGGTCAATCATTGCTGTCATCTCCTTGTTGTTCGCTACTCTTTCCCTGACACTGTTTCTCATTAACCCATCATTCAGTCCTCAATGCTTTATTTGTTTGTCACTTACTCAATCCAGATTTCTTCCGGAACATTTGGGACACTTCAACAGAGCTGGAAAACTGCAGCAATGAGTCTCTTCTTTGATGTCTTCCATCCATAAGACCTGTAATTAAGGCCAATCCATTACTGAGAGCCACTCTCTGGCCGCTGCGGCCTAGAGAAGAGGAGCGTACTGCATTTCTAAGTGCATACTTGTCTTCTCAAATGCCATAATTAGTCTGGGGGATAAAAATGGTGGGTCGTGGCTCACTTTGGTTTTTGAGTTGGTAATGGTGATGGGAAAATGTCACAAACTCATAGTGGATTATACAGTCATTTTATGAGGCCCACTACTGTAAGATGAGCTTCAAAATGGTCTTATTACTGTATGTACTCAGGACTCAAGTGTGTGGCCTCTTAAGTCCTTTTTGCGTGTTGTGTAAGAGGCAGTATGGCTGGAGGCATGAAGTCTGTCAGTTTTCTGTCAATGACATGAATGAAAATGTGCATGCTGCATTTTTAGTTTTTCAAACAGACCAAATTTTTAAATGTTAGTACAGAATAAATCATCTTAAAGTATGTAGTTTTATTTGCCTGGGCAGTGTCTAATTAAAATAGGTATGCACAAACAGACAGCTTGGAAAGATTTTGGTTGACAGTGCAATAACATTACATATTTTACATTCGGTTTTCAGCAAAAAGAAAAAAAAAAACGTGGTCGTTTTTGTTTTTTAATAAATACAAAATTAATTTAGGATGTGGAAACTTGCAGTACTTTTGTATTTGTTAAATATGAATTTTTTATTCATTAATTTCTTTTTTTTTTTTTTGCTGAAAACCGAAAGTAAAATGTTTTATATAAAACATTATTATATAAGTATTTTCAACCAAAAGTTTGGTTGACGTATTGCCAATTTCTGTATCAAATAATTTTGTAATTTTTTTTTTTTTTTTGCAGTTGTGATATTCTCGTCATTTGAGTCTTTATATTTTAAAATTATATTTTAAATTTCTGACTTTATATTTCACAATGTGACTCTTTAGCTCACATTTGGAAAGTCATTCCTCATAATAGCAACTTTATTTCTCACAATATGACAAGATATTAAGAAATGAGACTTTCTTATTTTCAACACTCTCACTCAACACTATAAACAAACAAACAAATAAATAAATAAATAAAAACGTTTTGGTGCTATGTACTGTATTATTATGAAAAAAAAATTCTGGATTTATTTTTCTGGGTGTTTTACCTGTATTTAGAATTTTGCACTTCATTGTGTTGTGTTTTAGGGTTAATGGAAATGCCCATAAAATTACTGGATAAGCACCAGTGCATTTTCCTTTTTTCCCCTCTGTAAATGGGTTTTCATCTAACATCTGATAACCAAAGTTATGAAAACATATTGTGGTAAAAATTCAAAATTGCTTCAGGTTGCAAATGCAGTTTTTTTGTCTGCATTAATGATTTTTAATGCTAATAATGATTTTGAATGAAAACAGTGAGAGGCCGTTTAAAGCAGCTTCTCATCTAATGCATGAAAAAAAAAAAAGGTTGCATCACTCATGCACTCATGTTCCTTTCCTTTAGAAACAGAAAATGTCTTTTGTTGTGTATTTGTAAGCACTTTTTGGAGGGTACATTTTGTAGCCAAAAGTCCGTTTATAATGTATAATCGATGGGATCCTGTTCACCTTGTCTGGTTTTATTTTGCTGATTATATATATCCCTTATATGTTCTTGCCAATGAATTTAAACCCTTTTACTGTCCTGTGTGGTGATGCAGCAGTTGGCTGCATCTCTGACAGTCAAGTGAAGCACCTCGTACCTTGGCAGTCTGTTGCCGTCTGCCATCTGTCTTCCAGCAGACGCCTCGCGTTACATAACTCACACGGCGTCTCCGGCTGACGGGGCACTTTAGCCTTCAGAGCCAAGCAGGAGGAGGAGGCGGGCCATCAGACAGGTCCAGTAGTGTGCCAGCCGTCCCATGCTATAGAACAGAGGAATAAATTCACCGCCGATCTGAGGCATTCCTCACATTCTTCGTAAAAGCCGTACAAAAGCGATGCGTAAACATGCTCTTAGAAACCTCCACTCTGCCTATACATGGTAAACATGGTACAGTCCAGGTCGAGGGTCCTTGCTGTGTGGTCTTCTTTGAGGAAGAGTATGATAAGGCTGCAGGACTGTGGGATTGTCGTTGGGAACTGTACGCCTTTGTTTTACGGATCACTTGTTTATATGATTATAAGACAAGCATCACTAGTTCTAATGCTCATAATTTGGTTTAGGGACTTAGCATGTCACTATCTAGAGTATTAAACTCTGGCATGTAACTTGTCCTGAAGAGTTTGTACTACGAATGTGAACACTGTGAATATATTTTTTATTATGCAAAAAAAATATTAATTTATTATGGTTATTGTTCATTTTATTTCATTTTTCATTTTATTTTATGTCTCTTTTTTTCTTATTTTTTAAATAGTCAAGTCAAGTCATCTTTATTTATATAGCGCTTTTAACAATACAGATTGTGTCAAAGCAACTGTACAGCATTAATTAGGAAAATAGTGTGTCATTAATGCAAAAAACACTCAATTTTCAGTTAAAGGCAGTTCATCATTGAATTCAGTGATGTCATCCAGCTCAGTTCAGTTCAATAGTATTTGTGCAATCAAGTCAACGATATCGCTGGAAATGAAGTGTCCCCAACTAAGCAAGCCAGAGGCGACAGCGGCAAGGAACCAAAACTCCATCGGTGACAGAATGGAGAAAAAAAATTGGGAGAAACCAGGCTCAGTCGGGGGGCCAGTTCTCCTCTGGCCAGATGAAACCAGCAGTTCAATTCCAGGCTGCAGCAAAGTCACATTGTGCAGAGGACTCAACTGGTTCCTGTGGTCTTGTCCTGGTGGCCGTCTAGGAGACAAGGTCTTAACTGGGGATCTGTCTCTGGGGCTCATCTAGATATTTTTTAAATAGTGTATAATAATAATAATAATAATAATAAATTATTATTATTATTATTATGTACATCTGTATAAAGTCAAATATTATTGTAAGATGATCAACTCTATCAAGTAATAGTTTTCTGTTTCATTTTTTTTATGATTTTATTTTTACCTTATTTTTATTATTATCTAAATTCAAATACTGTCAGATTATCAGCTATCTCAAGTAATAGTTCACTTTCAACTTTTTTCAATTACTTTTTATTTTATTTTTTGTTTATTTTGTTACTACTACAACTACTACTACTATTTATTATTATTATTATTATTATTATTAATAATAATAATAATATTCTATCTCTATGAAGTCAAATACCATTGTTAGATTATCAGCTCAAATAATAGTTCAGTTTCAGCTTTTTTCCAATTACTTTTTTTATTAATTATTGTTATTTTGATGATACTACTACTACTGCGACTAATTATTTTTTCTTTTCCGTTTCATATGATCATAATGAAATCATAATGATTTCATATTATTATTATTATTATTATTATTATTATTATTATGATCTAAAGTCAAATACCATTGTAAGATTACCAGCTATTTCACGTAATAGTTCAGTTTCAATCTTTTTTTCAAATTCTTATTTTACTTTATTTTACTATTTTATTTTATTTATGGTTTATTATAATAATAATAATGATAATTTTATTTATTTACTTATTTATTTAAATTTATTACAAGCTTAAACAGCATTCCTTTTTGCTCTACTGAAGTTGGCATCCCAACAGGTAAACAATACTCTTTATAAACTTAGAAAGTTGGGCACAGTGAGTTTTCTCATAGCGTGACCGCATCAGTGACTGTACGCACATGCTGGCTCACTGTGTGTGTTGACTAGCTTGCTTTTATTTGTTTGATTTGAGCCTAATCAGCAGTGCTGAGGCCAGACATTCCTCGCCACGTTAAACAGAGACTGAGAGGGAGTGAGAGAGAGTGAAGAACAGGAGGAGGTTAAAGAGAGAGGAGAGTGGATGAATACTGCTGAATCAGACTCTTAACATGTATCATTAGCATCCTAAGATAAACAAACTTGCTGGTTGTCCTTAAGGTCTTTATTCATTATAAATGTCAAATAACATCACATTTGATCAATTTTTTTATTTTATTTTATTTTACAGAGTTAACTAGTGAAGTAATACCTATTCAGTGAATTTAAATGCTTTTTAGATTGTTCATTCAAACGCGGACAGTTTTGGAGCAGCGAAAAAAAAGAGAAAAGAATACTACTTAGGAAGGCTTATTAAAGCTAAACCTTTTTTTTTTTTTTTTTTTTTTTTACATGGCACCATGCTACAACATACAGTTCCTAGCTTAAACTGGATTTTCCAGCAGGGACTGTAAAAGTCTATGCTTTATTTCCACCTGTTTCATCATCTGCTGAAGGTTAAGTATCACTGAAGTGTTATACTTGGGGTTTTGCAAACCATAAGTATGAGGAATAATGATGCAAAAACAATGAAGTGGTCGAGCAGGCAGCTGCTGCTGGTCAGACACTGTTGACTCACATGATTTTAGGTTTCGCCACAAGTTTTTGATTCATGACTCCTTTGATTCAGTCTAAAAAATGGATACTGAGGCATATTATTGAAGAAGGCCCACATTTAGCTGATTTAAAGTGAAAGATCTGCAGATGGAATTTTCCTGAGAATATTGAATCTGTAAGTGGAGAGGAGAGTGGAAAGTTGTTGTTGGGTTGACTTCTACTATGGAGAATCACTTAAATATGTGACACTTAACTGTCTTGAAATTCTCATCTACATACAGACACATCGATCTTCCAGCATGTGAAATAAATAGCATTAACACAATGAATATTTATAGTGTGGTTTATTGTTAGTTTTGCATTCACCTTTTCATCCAGTCCTTAATGAAGCGAAAGTGATACGAAAGCATGTTTGTGTGTTTTCTTCCTTTTTAATTTCTTTTTTGTTGTTGTCGTCTTCCTTTCTCCTGTCTTGTTTATATCCTGTTAAAGTTCCTTTGTCTGTCTCAGTCTTTAACCTTACATTGCATTAAATATCCTCTTAGTGTTTAGGACCTGTTGAGACGGTTTTATTATTTTATTTGGTTTTGTTTTGTTGTAATTTATTGTATTATTGTTTTTTCGTTTTTCTTTAACTGGTCAAAAAAATTGAACAGTAACCGGACAATAAAACGGTCAAAAGAACACCCTAGTATCCAGTGTATTTTATTAAATTTTTTTAATTAAATTTTTTTAATTTAATTTAATTTCTATTAGTGTTGTCACGGTACCAAAATTTCAGTATTCGGTACCAATACCGGTGAAAATCCACGGTTCTCGGTACCAATTTCGGTACCAAAGCAAAACACAAAAACTGAACACAAAAATTTGACTATACTTTCATTTAATCCAAACTGTGTACATATTTAATTTTAAAGGGCTTTTGAAAACCTAGAGTTATTCAGCCAAGTTAGCTAAAAAAAACTGACTGATATGACACAAACAATGTTAACCATTTACATTCTCTAACATGCATATTTTAGATTCACAATTCATTTAAAAGCCTCTGGTGTGTAAAAATAGTAAATATCATCATGTCCTCCTGTTTTTGTTACCATAATAAAAGTTATAGGAGCATTAAATAGTTAAAGGGTTAGTTCACCCAAAAATGAAAATTAGGCTGCGTTTTACTCACCCCCGATGCATCCTACGTGTATATGACTTTCTTCTTTCAGACGAATCCAGTCGTAGTTATATTAAAAATTGTCTTTGATCTTTCAAGCTCTATCGTTGTACTCAGCGGGTGTTGCATTCCTTCGGTCCAAAAGACGTGAAATAAAAAGCACCCTTCCACAAAAAAAAGTGCCTCTCACGGCTCCGGGGGGTGAACAAAGGCCTCCTGTAGCGAATCGATGCGTTTTTGTAAGAAAAATATCCATATTCAAAACGTAATAATCACTTGAATCTAGCTTGCGCTCACTGTTGTAAAACAGAAGCAGTTCCGGGGGAATGACGTATGAGGTCAGCTTTGCGCATGCGCAGCTCAGAAGTGACGCACGCGGAGAGATCGAAACAAAACAACGGTCACTAATTAGAAGTACAAAACGAGGATTTGTAAAGAAGAATGTGAGAGGATTTCGATATAAGCCAAGAGGAGACTGGTTTTCCTTTGCTAAAGTAAGGAAACTTTGCTTCCTTTGATCCTGTAAACAAACATTGGTTTTCACGAGACTCACCGGCGCTTGCGCAACGCTGACCTCATACGTCATCTGCCCGGAGCTGCTTCCGTTTTACAACAGTGAGCGCAAGCTAGATTCAAGTGATTATTACGTTTTGAATATGGATATTTTTCTTACAAAAACGCATAGATTTGCTACAGGAGGCCTTTGTTCACCCAACCCCCGGATGTGTGTACTGTATGTGAGCCTTTTACCTAAGACAGGGGGTGAGTAAAACACAGCCTAATTTTTTATTTTTGGGTGAACTAACCCTTTAATAAAGAAACTTCATTCTAATGCTCATTATATTTGTGTTAGCTGTGCTTATGCTAACGATTAACTACTCTAATTACAGCGTTCATTTCAATCCGACGTTCAAATTAAAACATTGAATAATATTCATAACAGAAGCGGTGTTTCCCACAGACTTGCACTCTATTTGTGGCGGCATATATATATGCAAATTCATTCTCTGCCAGCAGGAGGCGCTTGTAGAGCAGGAGAGATAGTGGTTTCCCCGGTAATGGCTGTACACAAAGCAGCGCTCAGCTCACAAACGTTGCTCAGGCATTACAGGCAAGATGAAATGAAAATGACATCCATAATTTTCTGAAGACAGTCCGTTTCCTTCAGAAATACAGTCATATAAAAACACCCGCACCGGGTTTCGACTTTGAAACGTGCAGTGCTCATGTTTATTCAACGAAGTCAAAGTCTTTTGGAAAATCTGTTTGTGGCGGTGAGTTTTGATATTGTGCAGGGCGCCACAAATAAATCAATGTATGGGAAACACGTGATTTAAATATAAAAAAATTCAAATGAAACTTACCTGCTTGAACTCTTTCATTTGATCCGGGTGTCTGTCTTTAAAGTGTTTTGTTAGTTTG
>NW_015552546.1:1424321-1455244 GCF_001515605.1 Sinocyclocheilus anshuiensis
TTTTATTTTATTTTATTTTATTTTATTTTATTTTATTTTATTTTATTTTATTTTATTTTATTTTATTTTATTTTATTTTATTTTATTTTATTTTATTTTATTTTATTTTATTTTATTTTATTTTATTTTATTTTATTTTATTTTATTTTATTTTATTTTATTTTATTTTATTTTATTTTATTTTATTTTATTTTATTTTATTTTATTTTATTTTATTTTATTTTATTTTATTTTATTTTATTTTATTTTATTTTATTTTATTTTATTTTATTTTATTTTATTTTATTTTATTTTATTTTATTTTTTATTATTTTATTTTACAGAATAAACTAGCAAAGTAGCAATCTTTTGGGAAAAAAACTAAGTGTTTTTTAACACTGACATACTATTATATTTTTACACTGACATAGTATTATATTTTTATTAATATTTTGAATTAGTGTTTATATTTGTATTTAATATTTTAATTTGAATAATTTAGTTTTGTTTTTGACATTTTTATTAGTTTTTGTTGCTTTTAAATATGTCTGTATTATTTTGATTAATTTTTGTTTTAGTTTATTTTAGTACATCAAGTTACTAACATAACTAAAACTGAAATAAAAATGAATAAAAACAATAGACATATTTAAAAGCAAGAAAAACGAATAAAAATGACAAAAAATTATAATTTTACCACATAAAGGTCAACGAAATGAAAATTTTCATTCAATCATGCAATTTTCATTTCAATCATGCAAACAGATTTAAAAATAGATTATTTTATTAAAAAATAAATAAATAAAAAAGTTTTTAGTTAGCTATAAAAACCCAAGAACCAAAATACCCTAGCAACCACATAGCAACTGTATTTAAATTTTTTTTTCTTCTTTTTTTTTTTTTTTTTTCAGAAAATCTAAAGTGTCCCAGCGGGTTCATGAGGTGTTTTAATATGTATGTGTGTGTGATTTGATGTTGCAGATGAGAAGCCCGCTCAGGATGAGGAGTGCGTGGTTTGCCAGCATCCAGACTGCAGCGAGCGCCGTCATGCCTCAAAGGTAAGAGCCTTTCTGAAGACTGCTGGGAGATCTCTGCTTCTCTGTGGAGGGTCCATCTCGTGCTTTCAAGGATCAGAGAGAGGCCTGCTGGAATATGAGCTCCCCTCTCTGGCCACCATACTGTGAAATTAGTTCGCTGTCATAAGCTGGTGCTCTCTGAAACAGGAGAACGATCAGAGGAGAGCAGCCAACTCAAGTCCACTCTCCTTGCTTTGCTAACTTGTACAGTTTGCTTTGGGAATGAGGTAGACGGCTGTTATTGTGTTGAGGGGCACGTTATGTAGCGTGTTGGGTTGTAATCGTGACAGGAAACTACTTGTGCATATTCATTTTATTTGTTAGGTACTTTGATAATGCTTTCAGCTAGCTAAAAGAGTGTAGTATGTCATGAAAAACAGTAATATTGTGAAATATCTGTGCAATTTATATTTGTACAATTTATAAGTAATTTAGATTTATAAAATTTACACTGCCGTTCAAATGTTTGGAAAGAAGAAGATTCTTATGCTCATCAAGGTTGCATTTATTTGATCAGAAATCAAGAAAAAATGGTAAAATATTATTTCAATGTAAAATAACGGTTTTCTATGTGAATATATTTTCAAATGTAATTTATTTCTGTGATGCAAAGCTGAATTTTCAGCATCATTACTCCAGTCTTCAGTGTCACATGATCCTTCAGAAATCATTCTAATATTCTTATTTATTATCCATGTTGAAAACGGTTCAGGAACAGAAGCATGTGATACTTTTTTTTCAGGATTTTTTTAATAAATAAAAAGTTAAAAAGAACAGCATTTATTTAAAATAGAATCGTTTGTAACAATATAAACTACAATTTAAAAGTTTGTGGTCAGTAAATTTTTATTATTTTTATTTTAATAAATTTGAATTAGTTTGAAATGAATACTTTTATTTGGCAAGGATGTGTTAAATTGATAATAAGTGATAGCAAAGACTTATATTGTTAGAAAATATTTCTATTTTGAATAAATGCTGTTCTTTTTTTTACTTTTTATTCATCAGAGAATCCTGGAAAAAAAAGAATCACAGGTTCCCCCCAAAAAAGCAGCACAACTGTTTCCAACATTGATAATAAAAATGATAAATCAGCATATTAGAATGATTTGTGAAGGATCATGTGACACTGAAGACTGGTGTAATGATGCTGAAAATTCAGCTTTGCATCACAGGACTAAAGTACAGATTTTATACTTTTAATCATTTTAAATTAATTTTTAAATAACTCTGCAATATATAAATATCTTTAATGTCACTTTTGGTCAGTTTAATACATCATTGCTGAATAAAATAATTTAAAATTAATTTAAAATGATGAAAAATATAAGATCTGCAATATATATTTAAATTCTGAAAAATAACTAAAAAGGTCATAAAAACTAACATGATAAAATATAACCTTATCTTTTGGCCTTTACTTTTTATTTTATTTTATTTATTTCTAGACCTGAATAAGTTCGCTTTGACAGTCTTTTTCCAGCCATTTAGAATATGCAAAAAAAAAAAAAATAATAATAATTAATTAAATATAATCATTAACATATTTTACTCACAAATCATAAATGAAAATAAAAATAATTTTTAACATTTTCATTTTCTCGGATATGTGAATAGCTGTGCTTGATTGACCTCAAAATGTGAAGTGATGTAATGCTCTATTTGCTAAATTAAGAGGGTGACGTAGTTTACCCACTGACTCGTCTTAGCCCTCTTTCCCCTACTTCTCTGTTTACTATAAACATACAATATTGAAAGTCATAATTTTGAATTCCTTGCACAATAAAAACAGCTTTAGTTGTCAGAAGTATGTCATGATTCCTGTGCGGCAGTAACTCAGTTTCACCACTGGGTGGAGGCAGAGAAACAAGTGTGTGTGTGTGTGTGTGTGTGTGTGTGTGTGTGTGTTTGTATAGGACAGAACTCTGATAAGTCACAAGAAATATTTCTATATAGACTTTAAAAATAAATTAGTAAAATAACAGAAAAAGTACTGGCAGCTTATTATACAGGACATTATCCAGTGATTTTACAGACATTTCCGTTAACTCTAAAATACAGTGTAAAATAAAATTTAAAAAAACAAAAAAACGGGTGATTCACCTATTAAAAAAAACCCTTCAAATTATACAGTACATTTTTCCCTATTTTTACAGAATTTTATTTAGCATGTAAATTTAATGTATTATTTAAGTTTTAATTTTAGTTACTTAAATCAATTTATTTCAGTTAGTTTCAGTAATAGTTGTATTTTTTGTTTGTATTTTTGTCGTTTTTACCATTTTTACAATTATTATTATTATTATTATTATTTTAGATTTCTATATTTATTTAAAGCTGCAGTCTGTTAACTTTTTTAGGTTAAAAATGATCTGAAATCAATATTTGAGCAAGTACATAACCAGCCAGTGTTCAAAACGATCTCCTTACTTTAGCCCGATTCACAACAGTAAGCTTATAATAATGTTTTCTAATTTAAATGGTACGGGTAGGTTTTCGCGGGAAATTCGAGCATGCTGCCGCGCCATTACGTCACATATGTAAACATAAAGAAGTTGTCCCGGCTACTAGGCTATTGCATGTGAGGATCCTGCAGGTGGCAGTGTGTGTGTGTGTGTGTGTGTGTGTGTGTGTGTGTTTGTATAGGACAGAACTCTGATAAGTCACAAGAAATCTGTTGTCAAAGCATTAGTGGTACTTTCTGAGATGACAAACAACCCATAACCCTTTAAGTACTGTTAAACTGTGCAAAAATCTGTTAGCATCTTGCGGTTTAATGCAAGGCCCAGCTAGAGCTTGATGACAAACACACCGGTGCAGATGTCTGATCACTGTCTGTGTCTCATTTTCTGCTGCTTAACTAGTCACGGCTCTTGCACAACAGTCGCTAATGTTGCTCTACAGGCCTTCAGACTGGTTTAAGGAGGATTGTATTTATTCATAGTCTGCCGTAGGAATAATGCTGACAAGACAAAGGTTAAATGTATGTCATAGATGTTTTGGAAATACACTTTTAGAAAGTGCTTGCTTTCGAAAGTTTGGAAAATGCTGTGGTGTGCCGTTTGTGTAAATGTAACCTAGTAGAAATCTGTCACTTTAACTGGGTAATTATGGAAAGCCTTGAAAATGAGCTGATTGTCGGAGACGCTGCCTGACAGTACGGCACATGCTGTGACGTGTTGCACTGCACAAACTCGAAATTCAGTCTCTTATTTTCTTATCCAGTATTATTTTTGTGTAATTTATGTTGTATTTTATTCGTTAATATGTTGAGTTGGCATTTCTTTTTGTAGTTGTAGTAATTTTATGTTCTTTTGTCATTTTTATTTATTTATTTACTTATGCAAGCTCTCGATTCGATTCGATTCGATTCGATTCTTGGTTCGATTCTCGATTTAAACAAAAAAATTTATTACATTTTTTATTATTTATTAGTAGTAGCATTGTTGTAGCATTGAGTCTTAAGACTGCTAAATAGTAATATTTCTGACAGTTTCTTCACGTTAAACTAAACTTTTATTTTGACGGGTTGCTGTGAGTAACTTGCAGCTGCTGTGTATGTGATATGACGGTAGTTTTGTCAAATTAAACGGTAAAATGCTAATGAAGTGACTCTCAGAGCAGCTGGAGATGAACGTCGCACCATCCGCCATTCATTCATTGCGGAAATCAAGGTGCCTTTACGCGTGATGTCAAATGCTTCCGCAGATTTGTAGTATTACTATTGCATTTCATCTGAGCATTGCAAATTACGCATATTGCTTTGTTCTTGGTTCTTGTCAACAGTATCTCCGCCATGATAAGCACTGAATGACTGACAGGCTTCCCATTGTAACATCGTGCAAGGTAAATAAGAGGGTGACATCTAGAGGAGAAGACTAATGAAAAGATTCACATTAAAGGGTTAGTTCACCCTAAAATGAAAATTCTGTCATTAATTACCCACCCTCGTGTTGTTCCAAACCCGTAAGACCTTAGTTCATTTTCGGAGCACAATTCAAGGTATTTTTGATGAAATCTGAGGGCTCTCTGACCCTCCCATAGACAGCAAGGTAACTACCACGTTCAAGGTCCAGAAAAGTACCAAGATGATCGACAAAGTAGTCCGTGTACCATCAGTGGTTATGTGGCAATACAACCACTGATTTCTAGTCGTGTCCTCTTTTGAAAGGCCAAACAAAGTAGTTTCACACAGCGGGCTAGAGTGAGCGGAGGCGGGCGGGCTTGAGAAAGGCGCGGCCGGCAGGCTTGCGGCAACCACATGTGACGACCCCAGGCTGGACTCCGCTTTGTCCACGGTGAAAGCCGATCCGGTGATCCACAGCGCAAAGTTGATGTATTTCCTCAGCGACCAGCACGGATCAGCTCTAGGCATGATGAAGCGGATATCGTCCTCTTTTGGAAGGCCAAACAAAGTAGTTTCGCTTTCACGACGAAACACACAGAACACAAACATACACGCGTCTTCACGACATGGCGGCAGCAACAATACTACAGCGAGAATAAAAGTTACGACGCCTTTCTTTGCGTGAACATTTGGGCGGCGTTATGCAAATCTTCCCACATCATGACGTAGGTATGTGGGGGCGTGTTTGAACGAGCCATTTTAGGTAGGCATGGTTGACTCTTAACTTTTATAAAGAATATCTCTTTGGATTTGAGACTTTAGTCTTTGCAACTTTACAGATCTTCTTTATGCACCAAGAGCTTGTAACACTCCAAAGAGAAAGGAAAAATTTAAATCGCATCATATGACCCCTTTAAGACTCATCTTATTTGAGTTGTTTACCATACGAGTTTCAGTTTAACTTTCATCCGAGTATTATTTTATGTTTATATGATTCAACTTAAGATCGCGTTGGAATGATTAATGCTTACTGTATCAACATAGCGTTAATCAAAAGCAGAGGTATTTAATGCAGACATTGATAAGGGCTATGGCATAGCCCTTATCAATGTCTGCAGGAATAACCTCTGCTTTTTCAGCTTTCTAACGCTGAAAAAAGCAAGTTTTTCACACTGGCCGTGCAAAGGGCTATGGCAAATGATGTAAAGTGAGCCTTAACCACTCCAACGCGATCTTAAGTAGAATAATATAAACATTAAATAATATCAAACGTCTACATTCCACTATATTATCCAGTCTCCGCTGTGGCTCCCATGACCTAAATTCCCAGAATGCATTGCCGCTGTGATGACACATTCCCATTCTCTATAAATACCGGAAAAGATCGATTTGCGGCTTTTGAGAATCGATATCGAATCGACGTCATTTAAAAAAACTATTAATCGAAAAATCTATTTTTTTTTGCCCAGCCCTAGTTTATAACCTTTTCGCACAGCAGCTAGAATAGTTTATTTTATCATTTTGATGGCGGATTGTAATCCAGAAAGGATTATGTGTTTATGAAACACATGTGACTGAAATTAAATTATATTCCAGTTTTAAATGTACTTCTGATTACAGATAGCCTGGGATTACGCAAGATCTGTATTTTAAAGAAAACCAGTTCGAAGGGAGCATCATTTGCTTTTTGGGTTAAAATCATTTCTTAATATGAAATTCGAATGGTAGGACAATTAGAGATTAGACTGTACAGAATCTGAAATCACATGCTGATACACACTATACACATAGTGATGCATTGCTGATGTTGTTAACATTAACAATTTGAGAATAAAGTTGATCAATAATCTAAATGGCTAACGGGACTCTGGAGTCTGTCCGTTTGTCTTAAGTTTGTATCTTCTGGTATCTGATCGTGTTTCCGTGTGGAGACGGGGCCAGTCTGAGCGTGCTTCCATCACTCAGAGCCAATTACCTCTATTCACTCCCCAACAGGACTAGACAAGGTGTGGATCGCCAGGGAAATACACCCCTCCATAGACAAACAGCTGAGAGCTCTGTGTGTGTGTGTGTGCGCACGCGTCAAGCGCATCGATAGATCAGATAACTGCGCTCACTTTCTCCATAACACCTCATCTTCGTCAAAATCAATCCTCCGCCGTCGAGCCGCCCACTCAACCGCCACTCTCAGAGTTTCTCAGAGATGCTACCCGTTTCCAGCTAACTCCAGCTTTTCCTTCTGTTTTCTTATTCCGCTGTTAATCTTTCCCGAGGCGTGCTGAGTGATGGAGCGCATGCAGTCTCCATCAGCCGTCTTTTTTCATTTGTGTCTGTTCTTTTCCAGTTCTGAAACGGCCCATAAATATTTAGCTTTTCATTACCCTAATGATTCATGGGTAACTCTGAGCAGCGGATGATTTTATAAATGATCCTGGATGGCTTCTTTAAGATGTGAAATGAGCTGTCAGACGACGGCATAGGGCCACACAGACTGTTTAGACCATAGCTGACTTTGCGTTTAACCTTTGGGCTTTAACGGAATATTTAATACAAAAAACATTTACTCACTTTTATGTTGTTCAAACCAGTAAGGTGTGGGATAATGAAAGTGAATCAGGTCTGAAATGTAATCATTATTAAATATCCCTGCCTAGTTCTTGATAGCATGATTATGAAACTTCAGCAGAGCAGTAGTGGTGTGTAATTTGTTAATACATCTCTCTCTCTTTTTTTTTTTTTTTTTTTAGTTTTGAGATTTTTTCAATGAATCATTTGACCCAGTTCACACATGATTTGATCATTTTTAAGGCTGATTCAATTCTCTAGTTCAACTCACTTTTGGTAAGTAACACAAATTTCAGTCTGTTTGCCACACAAATCTATCATGTGGCTTTTAAAATTTGTAAAAAAAAAATTTTTTTATCTTTTCAATTAATTATTTGATCTAGTTCAGTTCACAAAAATGATTTGTTCATGAATTGGACTGATTCATTCCTCAAGTTCTTCTCACTGAGGTTTTTCAGTAAATGATGATTTATTTTCAATCTGTTTGCCCCCTAGATCTTCCATATGGCTTTTAAAATGTGTGAATGAATCCTTTTTTTATTGAATCTTTTCAATTAATCATTTAATCCAGTTCAGTTTACAAAAATGATTTGTTCATCAATTGAAACTCACTGAGATTTTCTGTAAATGATGATTTTTTTTATCACCCAAATGTTTTGTATAGCTTTTGAAATTTAAGAATTAATCATTTATTTTTTTTTTTAATTGGGTCTTTTTAATAAATCATTTGATCCGGTTCAATTAACAAAAATAATTTGCTCATGAATCAGACTGATTTAGTTCTGATTTAATTCAAATATTCATTTATTTTTAGTAAACAACAAACTAATTTCAGTCTGTTTGTCACGCAGATATTTCGTATGGCTTTTGAAATTTGTGAATTTTGATTTGGATCATTTTAATTTGGTTTGATCCAGTTTACAAAAATGATTTTCTCATGAATCAGACTGATTCTCAACTAAGTTCTCAACCTACAGACTCAAATATTTTCAGAAAAAAAAAAAATCAGTCTGTTTTTCAAATAAATATATTGTTTGAATTTTAACATTTGTGAAATGTGTGTTCTTTTTTTAATTCAACATTTGACCCAGTTCCCAAACTTAACTGATCATGCATGATTGGAATTGAAATTGAAATTGGATTGGAATTGAAATTAAGAACACATTTTGGTCCGTTTGTTCCAAAAATACTTCGTATAGCTTGTTTATTTTGAATTGGGTCTTTGTAATGGTCTGTTTGATCCACAAAAATGATTCGCTCATGAATCGGATTGATTCAGTTGTCAAGTTCAATGTACATACTCAAATATTCTCAGTAAATAAAACTATAAATATATTTATATTATTATTATTATTATACATTTATATTTATATAGAAATATAAATACATTTTGTGAATTTTGATTTGGATCTTTTTAATGATTTGTTTGATCCAGTTCACAAAAATGATTTTCTCTGGAATCGGACTGATTCGGTTCTCAAGCTCATACACATCTTTTAATATTGACTCATTATTATTGTCATAATTTATTCAGAGATCGCCATGAAAATAGCCTTGATGCTGGCATGGTTTTAAAAAGTGAATAAATAAATAAATACATTATTATCGTCTTAAATTTCTACTTTTGTGTTCCACAGAAGAAAATCTGTCATAATGACACATGGGAGAGTAAATGATGACACATTTAAAGTAAGTGAGTTTTAGCATGGTTTTCCACATTTTGTACATTATTACTTAAAAACAAATTGTAAGTAGCATATTGGCAGGTGTAACAGGTCTTTGTGGCAGTGTATGGTTTTACACTCTTCAGTGTGTGTTTTCTGTCATCGGTGTCTGAATTGTAAGATGTGTGCCCAGGTCGTAGTTGAATTTTCCCCACAGATTGTAATGCCATTAAATAACCACGGAAAGCATAAATTCAGCTTGAATGGACAAGGTAATGGCTCATGAGATGAAATGAGCGAGCGAAGGCCCAGATGAGCGGTTTCTTCGTGCAGGAATGGGAGGATTGCTTCACTGTAGTGTAATGGTCATTGACCGCTCACCATAGGAGTGTCTGCTGGCATTAAGGCCGGTGTGGTGGAGAGGATGTGGCCTGGGCACCAAAATCTGCCCGTCAGAGGAAGATAATGGCTTTTCAATGCAGAACGCATGGGGTGTCTTTAGAGCGGTGCACGAGAATGTTGTTCATCAGTCACGGAAACCGCACAGGAGCCTTTTCATCCATCTGTTAGCCTATGGCATCAGTGGATTTGATTTCGTAAATGACGAAGCCACATGGATAAATGGCAAAGTAAGGTCTGACACATTTTAATCAATGTGTTGATCAACATCTGCGTCACAATTATAATAGTTCCAGATAATACATAATGCCTGTCTTAGTGTGAGGTGTTTTCTGGGTGGGTGTGCGCACCTTCTTGGGAAAGAAGCTGTTGTGTAATGTTTGTTTCTTAGAAATGGACCTTTAAACCCTGCCTGCATTCTGCAAGATGAGTAGTTGTTTCTCTGGTGCTGATGGAGTGAATTAGCTCTGAGATTTTTACTTGAAAACCTGAAAAACAGAGACACTGTTAGTATGAGACAGAAACGTGACCTACAAATTTGCAGAAACTTGAACTTTGGTCATACTTTGCATTTGCTGTTTGTTAAAAATGCGTTTAGGTTCCTTGAACACGTCCACAATTAGCACTTGTTTACTTTGTTACTCCAATATTTTCAGTAAATAATGAACTCATTTCAGTCTATTTGTCTCACAAATCTATATTGAGACTTTCGAAATTTTGTGAATGAATCTTTTTTTTTTGTTTTTTAAGTTTGATATGTTCAATGAATCATTTGACCCAGTTCACAAAAATGATTTGTTCAAACTTGCCAAACGCTCGTTTTCATTGAGTTGGATCTTTTCAATGAATCGTTTGAATCTGACTGATTCAGTTCTCAAGATTAACTTGCTCACTAATTCAAACCTTTTCAGTAGCCTAAATAATGGACTCATTTTGGTCTATTTATCTCACAAATCTGTCATATTACTTGTCAGTTTTTTTGTAAATTATGGTAACACTTTTCGTAAAGCCTTTATGTATAATGCATTGTAAAGGGTATAATGTATTATAATTATTCATAATATGCATTGTATTACATTATGTCTTGTCGTAAATGATTAGAAGCAAATTTAAAATGCATAGTGTAACAATAAATTGACAAGTGTTATAATGTTTTAATGGTGGTTGCAATTATGCATGAGATTGTGCAATTAATTATAAGGTGCATTACAAGGCATAATTAATGCAATAAAACTTGCATTATACGTTTTTTTTTTTTTTTTTTTTCAGTTGGATCTGTTCAGTTAATCACTTGACCCTGTTCACAAACAATGATTTGGTCAAACTTTGCATTTTTTATTTTGCTAAATGTTTTTAGGTTTTTAAAGTGGTCCAAAATTAGAACTTGCCTAATGCTCATTCTCGTTGAGTTGGATCTTTTCAATGAATCGTTTGAATCTGACTGATTCAGTTCTCAAGTTTAACTTACTCACTGATTCAAACCTTTTCAGTAGCCTAAATAATGGGCTCATTTTGGTCTATTTATTTCAGAAATCTGTAACATGGCTTTTAAAAATGTTTGTAAATAAATTTTTTTTTTTTTTTTTTTTTTTTTGAGTTGGATCTGTTCAGTGAATCTTTTCAATGAATCACATGACCCAGTTCAAAGAAATTATTTGATTTGGTCAAACTTTGCATTTGTTATTTTGCGAAATGCCTTTAGGTTTTCAAGGTGGGGGGAGGGGAACAAAAACCGTTTAAAGGTCACATATTGCACACCTTTCTGGAGTTTTATTTTAGGCTTTGATGTCCTTAAGAATATATATATTTGCGGTATAAGTACCAAAAACCATCTCAATATATTTTTACAGCTCCTCTCTCAGGAGCTCTGCTGAGAACAAGTCGATTTTGGCCTGTCTAATTAATATTCATGAGCCTCTCTTCTGATTGGCCTGTTGTGTTCTGAGTGACGCACGGCCAGGCCAACCACAGGGACGTCAACTTTTTATGGAAGTCACAATGGTTCGTGAAAAATCATAGCTACTTTATGCAGGCTGTCTGCATTTTATTGTGGACTGACTGTTTTGAAACTAATATGGTAGTTAAATAGCCCCTAGACCTCAGTTATCGTGAAAAAAGCCAAGAAATTTCAGTTTTGACAATATGGGACCTTTAAATAAAGATTATTGAGGGATTGGATTGTGTATGATGTTCTGTTTTGTCTAATTTCAAATGGACTTGTTACCAATGTTTGTGTTATATGTAAACTACCTTTAAAAAAAAAAAAAAAAGAAAAGATACAAAAGATTTCTATTTCAAATAAATGTTGTTATTTTTCTATTTATCAAATAGTTTGGGAAAAAATTTATCACAGTTTCCACAAAAACATTAAGCAACTGTTTTCAACATTGATAACAAGGAGTTCGGTTTGTCAAGCTAAAAATCACTGGTAGACCTTCAAATAAGATATTCTGACAATCATGGCGATGGAACAGTGACTACACGAGCAGGACGGGCCTGCATCCTTGTGTTACGACAAAAACAGTTATATTGTGTCAGATGAGCGTCAGCTGTGTTGAAGCATTTTCCCGATTGCTTTGCCCGGAGCACCTGATCCCCTCAGGTAATTGTGTTGCTGCTGTCTGCATGCCTCTTTAAATATAGACTCTTTTAATTGAGGTAGACAGCAGGGGGTTCTGGAGGATGGGTTGCTATTCCCCAAACACACACACACACACTGTCTCTCACGTAGGAAGCTATGTAGAGGACTTAAGTGAAGCTCAGCGTGGTTTACTTTGAATGGCAGAGAAACAGTGAGTTTTGTTTTGGAAGCTCTGGAACATCAGATGCGTTCTAGTTGACTAGTTAGAGAGTGTTTAATAGAGATGGACTCGATATGACTCGCGTGGACTAAAACAACTAAAACACAGCCTTCCTTTTCAGTGTGTGTTTTGCTGAGGGTGTGGTGTTTTATGTAGTATTGTGGTAAATCTTTGTAAACTAGCGTTGTGCAGTCATCTGTTTGGGGTTTATTAGGATTTGCTCCTCATGTGTTTGACTGACAGGCCTCATGTGACATGATCAGCTCTGCGGTGGTTTCGAACATTGTTTGTTTGAGCATCCCAACCAGCTCAACAGAAATGTTGGCACCACCAATGATGCCAGTTTGGGACGATCTGTTTGTCTGACCAATGTCAGATGAGAGAGGAGTGTTTGGATAACTTTAAAAAAAAAAAAGTCTTACAATTAAAAACATTATTACAATTTTATTAAAATATTAAAAATAATTATTTTTGCAATTGCATTTGGTGTCTGTAGAGGTGACATGTATTTTATTTATTTTATATTTTTAATATTTCATTATGTTGGTTAACAGTTTATAAAAACTTTAATCTAAAAAGTCTTTAACTTTTTTTTTTTTTTTTTATAAATTCATGTGTGAAACTTTTTTTAGGGTCCAAAACATCCAGATGTATTAAGTTAATAAAACTTGGGGAGAAAATCTTCTTAATTTCATGAAGTCATTATAATACTGACAATGCAAACATTTAGATTAAATTAAATTAAATTAAATTAGTTTATTAATTAATTTAATATTTAATAAAAAATGTAATTTAATTTGATATTTAATTTAATGTTTAATTAAAAATGTTATTTTATTTTTAATTTTATTTTTAATTGAATAAGTCACATAAAATTTGACCTTGAAACACTTGACCTTTTTAACTAGGTTCCAAAATTAACACTTGCCAAGCTCTAAATGCAAATATTAATTTTATTTATTTGTATATTTATTTAGAAAATGCTGAAATGAGATTGACCCCCCCCCCCCCCCCACAAAAAAAAAAAAATTTAAAAAAAAATCACACAATGATGCTTTATTCTCTTTTAAAAACATAATGGCATGATTTTAATTTAATTTCATTTTTTTTACTTTTTATTTAATTTTTTTTTTTTTAGACCTTTCTTTCTAACTCATTCTTTTCTAACTAATTAGCCAGGGTCCATATACAAGTAAAAATAGCCTTCTTTTTTTTTTTTTTGGACCTGACAAGCATTAAAACCAGTTTTTTTAAAAAGAAAGGCCCATGAAATTATTTGAGTTAAACATATTTATATTACACAAGAAACAAGATACCAGCACAGCTCTGTGGCAAATAAAGGATAATCATCCACCCTAATAAGTCATTATATTTAATTATATGACAACAGAATGCCACGACTGACCAGTCAGAATGAATTATTTCAGAGATGTGCTCATAATATAGCATGATAATGTATTTTATGCTTAAAAATTGTTTTTAGGCTTCCTCCTTTCTAGCACTTTTGCCAGATTGTTATAATCTCTCCTCTTCAAGAATCCATGAAATGGTTCATGTGAACTGATTAACAGATAAGCTTCATCTGAAGATGAAGCAGTGTATGTGCATTGTGTGTGTGTGAGAGAGAGGATGGGGGCGTTTTTGTAAACACACCCCGGGTCTTCGGTCCCGACTGACTGCAAGATTATATCTGATGTCTTCCTTCCTTATAGAGATGCCAGCAGTTAAATAGTCCCACAAACACTGCACCTGCGTAGGAAGAAACAACACCAGGGGTAGAAACATTCACCTTGTATAACTCGCACACATACGCACACCAGCTTACGGAGTTATTAGATTGAAAGCAGCCCGGTTCTACAAATCCTGCCAGACTGCAGGAGGACGCTGCAGTTTGCTCTGGAGCGAGAACAGGACAGCGGTTTGACGCACAGAGGTGTAGAGCAACATGCACACATGCAAACACGCATGCGACTGTGACCGGCTGCCTGTGAGTGCATCTAATGGCATGTCAGAGAGCCCTTCCTTCTAATCATTTGGACGTTTTTGAATGTTTGGTCATTTATTTTTCTTGGTTATCATGTGATGCGTGTGTAATTCTTATGTTGGCATTGACGGTACGTGAGCGTGCAGAAATTTCTGGAGAAAATTGCATGGATTGTGATGAGTAGTGGGAAGAGTTTAAACACGTTAAAGTGAGCGTGCAGGTCTGGGCTGGGGTAGGACGGCTATGTTCATGGTTTTTCCCTTTCTTTTCCCAATCCCAAGCTCTGCTTTTGTGCACTTAGAAAATTAGACTTACAAAAAGTATCGTAATAGTACTGGGTTTTTTTCCTGGACATATACCATGGTATTCTTCCATGTACTATCTGAATAACATGGTATATGATTATGGTAGTCATTAAGTACCATGGTATTACTATGATTTATCGGACATGTACCATGGTAAAATAATTGTGTTCTTTGAACTGTTATTTTTGCATTGAGAAATTAAGTTTGTAGCGATATGTATTTCCGATATATAAAATACAATTAACTATTTTACCATATATTCTCATTACCATAATGTGAAACAAATTCTTCTACTTTATGTAATGTAATGTAATATATATATATATAAGTGCATCCAAAATAAAAGTTTTTGTTTGCATAATATATGCGTGTGTACTGTGTATATTTATAATGTTTATAAAATACACAAACATACATGTATATATTTAAAAAATATTTATGTGTGTGTATATATATATATATATATATTCGTTTATGTATATATATATATATATTCGTGTATATATATATTTGTATATATATATATATATATATATATATAAATTGTGAGGTTTGTATACGTAAAGTTGGTATTAGTTGTATGGCTTATAATGTATGATTTGCATGCATAATTATATTACTGGAATTAATAGAGCAAAAATTACTGTATTACCGTAATGATAATGGCCAAAAAATCTCAAGATTAAATCCTCCAGGTGCATTATGGTAATGAAGCTTTAGGGAGAAAATCTCCTTTTTTTTTTTTTGTCTGATAATATCAATGCGAAAACATTCTTTGTTGTTTGTTTTATTTCATTTTGCATTTTAACTGTTTATAATAACTTAAATTATTAAAAAAATTAAGCATGTTGTAGTTTTAAACAGATCGGTAGTTCATATACATTGATTTATATTTATATGTGAATATATTCTCATACATTCACGTGAAATTGTGACCTTTCTAACAAAATTTTCACAAGGTGTATTTATTTTATTTATATATATATTTTTAGTTTTAGTTTTAATATTTTTAGCTAAAATATGACCTTGGCCTTGTAAAATTGATCTCTCTCCGGTCCTCTTCTGTCATTTTCAGCTCAGAGAGAACACTAACTTTGAATGGAGCTTTCCTTCTCCTTTCACTTCCTTCTAGACTCTCTCTCTCTCTCTCTCTCTTTCTCTCCCCCTCCCTCTTTCCTGTATGTCAATTCCTCCTCCTATTCCTCCCCTAAAGCTATGGATAGCAGCGTTGCGTCACAGAGTGGACCTTGAGACTGCTCTCTCAGCGCACTTGACAGAGTTTGAGTTGAATGCGCGCAGCTGCTGGTGAGTTTTCGCTTCTGTCTTCACTACATGTCTCTGGTTACCCAGCAGATGGCTAGACATTATGCTTCCTAGGGTTTTTTCTTCTTAAAAGTCTATTTCATGTCATTTACAGTATTAATGTTAAACGATTTAACTTTCAGCTATAATTTCAAAGCATGTTTAACAAAGTTCATACATGTTGAGCTATGCAAGTCGTTGTCTCTAATTGGGTTTAAGCTGGGCAGTGTTTATGAGATATCACTATTGCTGCAGTTTGTGAAAATTGTGGTTTCATTTTGTTTTTATAGCGAACCAAAGCACGAAATACTGTTAACTAAAGTTCTTCATGGTTGATTTTTGGCTTAACTTAACGTTAATTCCAAACCAGTCTCAAAAAGCGCATTGTAATTCATTTTCTTGCTCACTTCTGTAAGAATGGTGGCTGTTTTCCAGGTGTGGGTGTGTACATGCACATTTGCTTTTGCTGATGCTGCATGTTGAAACACACACTGAGAGGAATGTTTCTTGCGAAAAAGTGAAGTTAGTTGGTCTCCTTTAGAATGGACGGACTTGTCCTTTTGGTCATTCTTAGTTCATTTTTCTTGAGCTCTTCCAATTGAAAACGGCAACCAAGTGTTTTCTTTAAAATCGATTTAATGAACATCTGCATTGCAAGACTTCTAGCTTCATTTAGGGCACCGAAATTTGGAAAACTACTGGTAGAAATCAATTCAGAGATGAGAAAACTTGGTAGAATAGCCTTTATTTAATGGACATGAGACCTTGTGACCTTGTCCCAGAGTTGGCAAACTCTATTGCCCTGGAGTGAACTTTGCTTTTGGAGGGAAGTGATTGTGTAGTGGCTTGTATGTGAGCCACAGGTTTAAACTCAGGATTAGTCACTCAAGGAAGTTTTGGTCCTTCCATGACCAAATAGGCCTTTGATGTTCTCGGTACGTAAGCATGGAAATTCCACACCACTCCGCAGACATTTGTCATCAGCTTCTTTGAATAGGCTGGTCTTCCCAGACTGTTTGTGGCTGGTCTACTGTGGGCTGAGGTTGGCTAAAACCATGACATGACAAGACGTTTGCCTGAATGTGTGTTTTTGGTTTCACCTGCTTAACTGTTGAAGCTGCAGGTTAATTCTAGAACATTTAAACCAAAATTCATCTTCTAAAATGAGGGATTGATCTCTGGGGGCCTCCATAATGGAGCTTGTTTTGGTAGTACAAGGTTCTTTATTGGCATCTATGGTTCCATGAAGAAACTTTAACATCCATGGAACCTTTCAAAGGGTCATTTAAAGTGGAAAAAGGTTCTTTAAATTATTAAAATATTTTAGAAAAAAATGGTTCTTTTAAGAAATGCTCACTGAACGGTTCTTTTAAATACATAAATCTTAAATTTAGGCCAGAATATTTTTTGAGTGGATGATTTTTGTTCATAAAATCAATGCATATTGTGACCAATGCTAGTCTAACTTCAAAAAGGCCATAAAAGTATCATAAGAGTAGTCCATATGACAGTTTTATGCTGGCAGAAAGGCTTTGGTTTTTGCATGTGTCATAATCCTGCAGTAGCAGCTTGGTCTTGGTAAGTTTAGACTGTGGTCACTGTATTCTGACACATGCATGTAGACCACTTTTGTGGTAATGCGTTCTTTCCTCTTAATCGTTCCGGATGTCCACTGACCCAAGACTGTGACCCATCAGTCACTAGCCCCGGTCTGCATACTTCTGTGACTTCTTGTATGCTGGTAATTTCCTTGCTTTAAACCCGTTTCATCGCTTTTAAAAACATAAGAATGTCTCTTTGTCTTTGTTTGGAATAGAATACTAGCTTACTGCATACTGCACGTTATGTAATGTATCTAAAACTGTGCCGATTATGTAAAATTTTGTATAATTATCACTTTGCATGTTTAATTCAGCCGGTAGTGTCCAGCTATCAATGTACATTTTTGCAGGTTTATGTAAATTTATGTCGTTTTGATTGAGGAAAAAATCTCTTATAGTAATAATCTTGAATAATAGTTTGACTAAAATCATTTATTTGACTAAAAATACAGTAAAATGTTAATATTATGAAATATTATTCCAATTTAAAATAGCTGCTTTCTATTTGAATGTGTTTTGAAATGTAGTTTATTCCTGTGATGCAAAGCTGATTTTTTAGCATCATTACTCTAGTCCTCAGTGTCACATGATTCTTCAGAAATCATTTTGATATGATGATTTGGTGCTTAAATTTTTAAATTAAATTTTGATAATTTCTTTACATTTAAAAAAATAATAATTTTAATGTGTGCTTGCTGCTAAATAAGGATTGTATGGTAAGTGTGCTATTCCAAACATAACCATAGACATAGATTCTCTGTGAATTTGTTTTAGGTTCTTCTGGTGCTGTTGGATCAATTTAGGTACATGGAAGTTTTTGTATTTTGGTTTGGACGTATAAGAGATTATGTGAGAAGTTTTGGAGCGGATAAAATTATTCCTTTATGATAAAAAAGGCTAAGCTAAAAACCATATGGACTTACAGCTTGTTCAACAGAATCGCAATAATGTGGCTTTCTGTTTTTAGCCCCAGTTTAAGAGCATTCAAGGAAAACAAAGCATGGTGAACCAAACTAATATAACGCCGCCTTGGTTTGCGTAAGTGCCTTTTTATTTTTTAATTTATCTTCTTTTAATGTGGCCAGACGCTTGTCTTGGCGTCAACGGTTGTCGCAAGTATAGCAGTTCTCCATCCAGAGCAAGCTGGTACTGAAAAGCCAATGCAAACTGATTTAGCTTCCTTCAATGGTCGTGTTTTTCTCAAAACACTCAGAAGCAGAGAAGGCGAAAGATGTTTGGCTGTGGCTTCAGTTGCGTAATTACTCATTCACGTAATTGCTTAACCACACCATGTGTCTGGGTGTAGTTTGTAAACCAAAGAACTCATAACATAAAAGACATTTGCCATTATTCATTTTATTTATTTATTTTTAAATTTTCTTGTAATGGTTCATATGAATTTTATTTTAAAGCTTTTCTTTGTTTTATAAATTAGAATGTTTTTTGTTTGCATAGTAGTATGTTTTTGTTTTGTTTTATCTTAGCTTTTTAAATATATAATTATCTAACAGTGCTTTAAGTCTTTTTTTAAATACAAAGCAGTATTTGCTTAAATGTATAAAAAATAAATAGATATAAAAATATTATATACACTACCATTCAGAAGTTTGGACAAATTAAGATTTTTTTTTTGTTTGGTTTTTTGTCCGTTTATTTTATTTTATTATCATAGTAATTAGTGGTCGACTGATATGGGTTTTTTGACAGCCGATACCAATGCCGATATCTTTGAAAGCAAGGTGGCCGATGGCCGATATAAAGCCGATATAATTTTATTTATTTTAATTCATATTTAAGAAATTTGAAATAAATTGAAAATGGATTAAAAAAATAAACGTGTAAAATAAACATACTTGTACTCTAGAAGACAATGCAGCATAATTTGAAATCCGTCACGAGTTTAAAGTTTGTCAATCGCACGTCTCCAGTGAAGCTGAACTCTCCTCCTGTCCGTATTCAATTCGCACGGACCATAGGACCGACTGTCACAGAACACGCGATCATGCAGGTCACATGCACACTTCACAAGATCTCAACTAGATTCGACTAAGTCTGCAAGGTTTGTGAAATGAAATGTTCATTAGTCATTCAAAGATTTGTTTAAATTATATAAATGCGTATTTGCAGAATGCTGACGGCAAACGAGAAAGTATTTATAATGTTTGCCTTTAATAATATTAAAGCAATCGTTATAATACTTTTTTGTATACATTTTAATTCCTTTGTTTAACAGTTATATCTGATTATTAGATAGACTTCTATCCGTATTAGACAGAACTGAATGACAACAGCGAACAAGAGGGAGAATGTGAGCACTGTGTGCTCAGGCGCTGCCGCAGCCGTTCTCGGCGCCATCAAAATAAAAGTCCCGCCTCGAACACATCGGCCAAACAGAAAAACTTATCGGCCAATGCCGATATTTGAAAAATGGCAGATATCCACTAATAATAATGCCTATGCGACACAAGTTTTCATTCTTATTTTGATGGAAAATTTTGGCTATGCTTCATGTAATTTCACACCCAGCTCTGTTTTGTGATGACATGCTCGTATTATATAAATGCAAGAAAAATCACTGAGTCTTTAAGTCTTCTAACAGCTGTAGCAGAACTCTGACTCGCTTGTCAAAATGGTTAGATTAGTGTAGTTAACTGTGTTTGTTTTAGTAAGTGTGGCTTGACTGATAACTGTGTTTGGGTTTAACTCAAGAGGGATGTGAATCAGCGTTATACGAGTCTGTATGTATGTTTGGGTCTGTTGTGTTTAAGCAGCAGCGTGTCTGTGTTTATAGACGTCACCAGCGTCAGATGGGAATTTCACAGTTTCGTGAGTGTGAATCAAGACATTTAAGGCCGTTTAGTGACTCATGCCGTTCTCTCACACTAAGTCACCATGATGCTGTCAGGGTTGGGCTGAATTTAAGCCTGTTTTTTAATCATCAGGCTTTGTGTGCTTTAGGATCATTCTGTTTGAGTCAGTGTTTATCGTTAAAACATGACATAAGCTGTCTAAAAGTACTGATTTTTCAAACGGAATAGCTATACTTGCTCTTAATTTCCTCAAACAAACTGACTTTTTTTTATTTGATGCCACTAACCTGGCATTGTCTTCAAAAGCTCTTATTCTATCAACCCAACTCTGATTCAGCCCACTTTTGCCATTTTTATGTGCAAAATGTATCGGACGCTCAGAGAACCTTAGGTGGGGAACCACGGGACCTTAGGTGTGGTGTCTGAGGTTGAAGCTACGGCAGTGCATGTGAGATATTTCAATCTATTGCACTGCAATGATGATTCAGTGAATTTAGTTTGAATCTGAAGCTGCTGTCACAAGTCAGTAGCCTAAGTTTCAGGACTTGTTTGGCCTTTTGTCAGACTCAAACTTGTGGCGTCCGCTTGCTTCACTTCTTACATGGTCAAGGTGAGAGAAGGCTGGAGAACTGAGAATTCTGTTGAAGAGCTTGTTTACTATTTTTTGGGTGTGACCTTCATTAACTCCTCCATTTAATTACACTTATGTGCATTATCAGCTGATTTGAGGTGCAGTCATGTGATTGTGAGATGCATTTGCATGCATATGCAATGTGTAGCACAAGTATGCTTTTTACAGTTTTGCCCTGCGAGTTTTAATTATTGCCTAATTTTGTAATGTCCCTCTGTTTTGAGTTTCAGCACTTCCTGTTCACCAGCTTAAACTCTTGCTTGTCAAACTGAAGTCAAGCTATTCTATGAAAATGTGTTTTTGCTAAACTTCATTATGAAAGTCTGTGACTGAGTTAATGTCTGCTAGATGTGGGGTCGTCTATGTGCTAGTGCACTCCTAAAAGTTCATTTTTTTTTTAACAGATATGCATTTAAAAGTGACTGTCTTGAACTTCCTGGACAACAGAACAAAAATAATGATGTCTTGTGTTGCACTGCAGATTTTTGTTCAATTAAATTGTTTATTTTTAAATATATAACATTCCAATAATAATATTAATTTTTACAATCAAAGCTGAAAACATTTTGGTGCAGTACAGCTGTAACAAAACCCTGATATGTAGCTTTTTTTAAATGGATATAAAAGTATAATATACACTACCAGTCAAAAGTTTGGAATGATTAGGATGAATAATCTTAATTTTTATGTTTTTGAAAGAAATCTCTTATGCTCACCAAGGTTGCATTTATTTGATCAGAAATACAGTAAAAACAGCATTATTTTGAAATATTATTACAATTTAAACTCTTTTCTATTTAAATATATTTCTGAATTTTTAGCAGCCCTTACTCCAGTCTTCAGTGTCACATGATCCTTCAGAAATCATTCTAACTATTCCAATCTTTTGACTGGTGGTGTATAATAAAACAGTTTCTGAAGACTATTTTCTCTTAATTATATGTGTGCAAAAGAGGGATGAAAATGTACATTATGTAAGACCGCTGGAGCTGTACAGTTAAAGGGAACAGGTGCTCAGTTTTGCGGCAGATGGATTAATCCTGCACTAAAGGACACTGCATTTTAACTTTTGACCTGAAACTCTTCACACTGCCTGCACAGCACCCCCTTCACCAGATACGTACAGGAGAACACGCTAGCCAAATAGAGACCACAGAACCTGTTCACCATGGGTCCCCTTCACTCCAGATCATCTTTGCAGATCGATGCTGATGAAATATTAAAAAACTCTCAGGCATGAAAAGCTTTTGCAAATCAATTGCTTGAAAGATTAGTGAGGGGGAAATGAGGGCATGAAATTATTAAAGCATACATAATGTCATAATCCTCAGACACGCTCTGATAAATAGGGATGGCGGTTGCTATTGTTTTATGTTTTGTAACCAAGAGTGAAACATGTTTCCAGTGACAAGTAATTCGATGTTTTGGTCGTTTTAGCCCTGGTATTATATGCATTTTGTTGACTAAATAAGTTTTTGTCTGTTTGTAAGTGTGGACTCTATGATTTCTGCGATGCAAAAATTGTGGATGGAATTGCAGAATCCATTCATAAAAATGGAATTTACTATAGAATGCAAAATGTCACTGACAAATAAATCAAAAGTCGGTCAGTAGATTTAAAGTGCGATATGGACTAATGTCTGTGAATATCAAACTGCAAATAATACTATTTAAATATGAATTTTGCATGTTCTGCGTGTCTCTGTGTTGAATGAATGGTGTAAAAGCACGGTTTTGTCTACTACACACATGAAGCACGTGTGACGCTTGCAGTTTTTTTCATCTCCAGAGCTGCTCTGAAAGTCACTTCACCACCATTTTACTGTTTTATTTGAGAGAAACTATTGTCATATCATATGCACACAGAAACGTAAAGGTCTTTACGGCAACCCGTCAAAATAAACGTTTGGTTTAACTTGAAGAAATTGACAGAAATATATTACCATGTTTTACCATTACGTTTTAATGTACTACTACTACTACTACTACTACTACTATTACTAAATTATTATTAAATTGTTTTAATTTCAACAGTAAACCTCTGTTGTGCAGCAAAAAATTAATGGTTAAAAATTAAAAATGAATGTTTTATGCCTTCATTTGATTACCAAAAAAATAAAGTAATAAAACAGACGACAACAGAATTTCTGAAAAAAGGGCCCTACTATTGTAAAGAAATTAATAAATGAAGTTGTTTTAATGATTTCAATTAATAAGACATGCTTTTGATTATTAAAATTAAATTAAACCATTAAAATGGAATCCAGAAAATGGAAAACACAAATTCAGAAGAAAATAAAACCGAATTTGGGAAAAAATAAAACACATTTCATAGGGACCTAAAATTTTAATAAATTGCTGTTAAATTGTATAAGTTTCATGATTTCAATTAATTATTTAATTTAATTTACCCATTAAAACGAAGTCCAGAAAAATTAAAACAGGGGAATAAAGAAAAAAAAAAACAAATCCAGAAAAATTAAAACAGGAAAAAAAAAGAATTTTGGAAAAAATCAAACTGATTTCATTGGGCCCTATAATGGCAAGAATAATGCCATGTGTGTCTGAATTCAATAAGCCCCTCTGGACGCTTGTGTGTGTTCACAGCTGTCTGTTTCTCTCTGCTGTTCACTTACATTCACCTCCACACTCCAAACACATCACCCCTTCCTGAGGCCCATGGGTAATCCAGCAGAACTTCAGCTGTCCTTGGCTTTGATCCCTGGCTGAGGGTCCTTTAATTGCCCAACTGTTTGGTCAGCATGTAACTTGCTTGAAGTCTCTCGATTTAGCTGTTTCAGAAAGACTCATCTGTGCGTGCCGCCCCACTCAATCTATGTTCCTGTTCTCACTCAAGTTCTGTTTCAAAACCTGGTGGACTTTCTACCTGGACAACATTTAAAGGCAATTATGGGTAGAGATCAGGGTTATTATAGTAAACTAAAAGTGAAAATAGAACTAAAATCTACATTTTTCATTACTTGAAATGAATAAACGTTAAATAAAAATAAAATATACAAATTATTTCAGCTTGTTGGCAAGGTAACATTTCTTATTTTAACTTTGTGCTAAAATTACTAAAACTAAAACTAAATTTAATAAAAACTATGTAGACAAAAAAATGCAACAAAATTGCCAAAACTTTATCTAAAATCAAAATGAAAAAAAAAGTCAAAAATAACTCATTAAAAATATGAATAAAAACTTTTTTTTTAATTATACTGAAATAACACTGGTAGAGATGTAGTTTTACATTTGGAATATCTTCCATAAATTCGCTTTTTTAGTTCATTTTTATACAAGTTTTTTTTTAATATTAAAAAAATATATATATTTTTAATATGTTCATGAATTATTTCAAAATACTTTTAAATGCAATCTTATTTGTGTTAAAAATCTCAAAATTAACTGTGTAATTATTATGTTGTGATGCTTAAAATGATAGCATTTAAAATGGTGGTTTGCATTTAAATATACAGTAGTATTTAAATAAATTTTAGTTTTAGGTGTTTTGTTTTTATATAATTTATTCAAAACGGTATAAAATTGTACAATTATGGATGTGCTGCAGATGCCAAGTCAGCATCTTTCTATTTCAGTCCCAGAATGCACCTCAACCCTGGTTTATCAGTGGTGTTTTAGTATCTTTTATAAACTATTGTAGTATTTATGAATTAGCTTTTATTTTTATACATTTATGTTTTCATTTTAAATGAGAAATGTTTTCTTGGCAGCTAACTGAAATAAAGAAATTTAACTGTTTCATCTAACATTTATATTTTATTTCTGCTATATTTCAGTTCCTAAAATGATTTTAATAGATTTTAGTTACAATAACAATACTGATTGGAATCAGTTGGAGTCCAGTTTTGTAAGGGTACATTTCATAAGGACTATGTGTTTAGACAGTTGCTGCCTGTGTAGAGCGCTTCAAATCAGTAGTATACCATCTTAGAAGGTGGCTGCCTAAGTAGAGAAGATGCTCACTTGACGCAGAACTAGCCTCAACTTTCACCTCAGCTTCCTCAGTAATTTCCTTCATCACCTCTCTGTCCATCACTTTAGTGTAAATAATCACTGAGCGCGTGTGAATACGTGATTGTGCCCCGCGGTCAGGTTCACACTCTCAGCCGGTCTGTAAACAGCGATGAGTCCCTCATTCTCCTTCAGACGAATGTGCCGTAACTCGTCGAAGAACATGAGTCCCTCCCGGTGATTCAGCTCGGTTCTCCAAACTCCTTTCCTGACAGTTGTCATAGCAGCGGCTCATGACAAACACACCGTTTCATGAGCATACAGGCTGTTCTGTTGACCGCTGTGTTCGGAGAACCTCTCAATCGACTGCAGGACGTTTTACTGTAAAGAGGAATGACCTGTCGTCTCTTTCTCGTATTATCAGTCAAAACCCCCACCATAAAAACTATAATGTGCTTTAGTTGGTGTGTTATGTTGTTTATGTATATGTATGCTTTGACCTGTCTACTGACCCATCCCTACTGTTGTTGGTGACCTTTGTGATCTGTTGCCTAGAAAGCTTTATCAAAAATTCACTAAAAGGCCACCACTCTTTTAAAATATCTTTATTCATATTTTATTTTATTAAACTGAAATTTTCTGCGGACTCCCCTTGCGGCTTCTTCAATTCTGTTTTTATGTGTTTTTTTTATTTCCTAAAAAATATTTGGAAATAGATTTTTTTTTTTTTTTTTATCTTAATTTTAACATATTTTATTCATTTTGTTTTCTTTTTTTTCTTTCTTTTATTTTCTTTTTATATAATTGAAATTTTTAGCTGACTCCTCTTGTGGCTTCCTAAATTCTGTTTTAATATATCATTTGTAATATTATATCTTTATTACCTGTATTATTTTTTTCTCATTGAATAAAATTGTATTTATTTTTATTTATTTTTTTATTATATAAAACTGAATTTTTTTAGCAGACTCCCCTTGTGGCCTTCTAAATTCTGTTTGTATTGTTTGTATGTATTGTTATTTATTTATTAATATTTTATTTATTATTGAATAAATGTTATTATTTTGTTTCTAAAACTGAGACTTTCAGCAAACTCTGCTTGTAGCCTTCTAAATTCTGTTTTTTGTATTATTTTTAATTTTATATCTTAATATTTTATTTATTATTGAAAAAACACTTTTTAAATTTAATTTAATTATTTATTTTTTATTTCCTCTTTCGGGCCCCTCAAGATCCCCAAACCCCAATTTGAAAACCTTTGCCCTAGAGTATGCTATGACCATGGAAACCCAAAAAATGTTGCTTGCTTTGCAGTTCTTGCAACATTTGCCCATTTAATTTCTCCATTTATGCAAATCTATAAAACTCCGACATCCAAGCATGCACCAATAATGAAGTTTGTTCGGGCCTGAAGTGTATTGTGTAGTCACATTGACTCCATATTTGACCATTCGTGCCTTTAAAGCTGCCGAAGCTTCGCACAAAGTCCCAGCAAGCCCTTGAATCTGAAAAACATGAAAGTACACCTAACCTAATTGTGCTCATTGTGGTAGACCATGTCATGCCTATTACAGACAACAAGGCCCATTTAAAAGCAAGCGCTATTTAAAAACTTTATGGAGCCCAGACTGCCTTTCTTCCGCCTTTTGAGGTGGAGTCCAGTCTGAGAAAGAGATGAGCCAAATCTAATCTCCACCGCCCCATCAGATGGGTTCACGAGAGCGCACAGATGATTAGCTCCTCAGATTAGAGGGGCTAGTTTGGACATCTGAATAATTTGGTTGTTGGGGAAGACCAGGACTACCCTAAAACTGCCCTGCCCCCATGAGCGCTTAACTTGACTAGACACCGAGGGGGTGGGCCAAGATTAATTGGACCAAATCTTGTTGGTTCTTTGGGGATGAATTGATGGGTTCACGAGAGCGCACAGATGATTAGCTCCTCAGATTAGAGGGGTTTTGGACATCTGAAGACTAATTTGGTTGTTGGGGAAGACCAGGACTACCCTAAAACTGCCCTGCCCCCATGAGCGCTTAACTTGACTAGACACCGAGGGGGTGGGCCAAGATTAATTGGACCAAATCTTGTTGGTTCTTTGGGGATGAATTGGGACCCTTCCGTGAGGTTTTGGGGTGTGTGACTGTACTGAAGCGCTAACCTTTGCCTCCATGGACCGGTGTCCAACAAATGGGGCGGCCTGCACACATCCCATGATATGGAAGGTAAGAGGAGGGGACGGTCTTCTGATTGATATGTTTCAATATGAGTCATTTCGGAGGGATTTGGATTAAGCTTGAGTAGGTGTGGCAGTCGAGGCTTTTATGTAAAACGGCAAGCTTCAGACACGAAGGTGTACAGTATGCACAAGAAGCTAGTTGTGGTTCTTGGTTTTCTCGTGGATTATAACTTTTCAGATCTGCTTGTGCAACTGTAGCTTGATTTAGTTGATTCACATGACTTTTTGCTTGTCAAAACAAGGCAACCGTTGGCTTTATCACTAAAGGAGCACTTGATGTGGTGATTTTTTTTGGTTGAATATTTGGAGCATTCTACTATCTAAAAGTTCATACTATTTTTTTCTATATATTTAAATAGATAATCATTTAAATATTTGGGGATAGTAAGATTTCTTTGGATAAATTAATACTTTTATTCAGCGAGGATGCATTAACTTGATCAAAAGGGACATTAAAGTCATGTATAATGTTACAAAACATTCCTGTTTCAAATGAATGCTGTTCTTTTGAACTTTCTATTCATCAGAGAATCTTGAAAAATATAACACTGATAACAAGAATTTAGCATAGACTGAATTTCTGAAGGATCATGTGACACTGATGACTGGAGTAACGATGCTGAAAATTCAGCTTTGCATCACAGATATATTTACATTTTAAATGATATTCTAACAGAAAAGTTGTATCTGGAATATCTTGGTTCTACCGTAGTACATGTCCAAAAACATGGTAAATGATATCACAAACAATGTTTTTTGCAAATGTACCGTGGTATTCTTGAAAGTGCCTTGGAGTACCGTGTAAATACCATGGCATGTGAATTCTTCTAAGCCATTCACCTCTGTGTTTTGGTCTAAACGATTTCCTTTGGTCATGTTTGTATGTGTATGGTTGCATTTGAGCCTGTATATGATGTTGTGAACTGTCAGAAGAGAAAGTTCAAAACCGACAGAGTGACTTCAGCAGCAGAAATGGCATAAGTGTGATGAACCTGACCCTGAATGACTCAAAGCGTCTGATGTCTGATTTCTCTCTCTGTTCCTGTAGGTGTGTCATCATCCCGACTGCCAGGAACTGAACGGTAAAAGCCCCCTGCACCTTTGCGAGTCATGTGATTCTCGCTGTCACCTGGATGAGTCTGACAGCATGCACTTTGACAGGCATCTCCGCTTTGACGTACAGCCACAAGGTAAACGGCCCTGCAGGCACAAACACATTTATGTGACCCTCTGCCAAACAGGTTTATGCTTCATACAAATGAGTCTCATTTAAAAACACCAGGAATGGATGTTTGGTTATTTGTACAACTAATAACTACCAGTAAAAGTCAATCACCCAGCAACAGATGCTGAATATAAATAGTATAAAAGAATGATAATTGATTTAATTGATATTAATTTATTTTTATAATAATTAAAAAATACTTGATCTTTTTGATATTATATTTTGAATTTTTTATTATATATTTTTCTTTTTAAATATTATAAATATAGTATTTTTCTAGAAGAATTTGTTTTATAATGGTTTTTTTTTAATTGTACACCATCCCTGCACCATTTTATAGTTAATGATTTACTATTATAAAGCGGACATTTCTGTCAGGAGTGAAGCATGTAAGATAAGATTTGCGTTAAATCTGTGTCATCAGGTTCTATCCTGGCGCGGAATGTGTCTACGCGTTCCTGTCCCCCTCGCACGAGCCCCCCTTCAGACCTGGATGAAGACGAAGAAGGAAGCACTGAACGAGGGTCAGTCTGTGATTCACAACCTTCCCACATCATTCAAATAACTATATGGAATCTATACACACCAAGAAAGGCACAAAAAAAGTGATGAGTAATTCTAAATGTTTTTATGAATCAAGCTGACATGCATGAAGTGTTAGCATACCTGAACGAGAGGAAAATGCACATGGACAATCAGAAATTGAGCAATGGAAATAAATCAATATGGCTGCATGATGAATTGAAATAAAAACCACAATCACGATATGGCACTTGGTGTGATTTAATTTGTAAAGGCTGTGAATTAAATAAATACATGCAATGCACGTTTCAAAATTCAAAGTACAAGTTTCACTTAATATGAAGCAGCGCAATTGATAATAATAATAAGAAGAAATGTGCCTTCAGCAGCAAAGGAGCATATTAGAATGATTTCTGAAGGATCATGTGACACTGAAGACTGGAGTAATGATGCTGAAAATTCAGCTTTGCGTCACAGGAATAAATTGCATTTTAAAATATATTCTAGTAGACAACAGTTAATTTAAATTGTAATAATATTTCAAAATATTACTGTTTTTGCTGTTTTTTAAATCAAATAACTGTAGCCTCTGTGAGCGTAATACTACTAAAGAAAAAAATATTTTGAACTGTAGTGTATAAGTAAAAGTGTATATTTTTTACCTTCACTATGGTTTATTTTAAATATTGTAATGTAAAAAGTATCTTTTTTTTATTTATAAAAAGTACAAATATTTCATGCAATATCTCAACATGTCATCATAATAGCTGCATGCAGAATAAACATTCATTTTGTAAAGGCTGTGAATTAAATAAATATATGCAATGCAAGTTTAAAGTGAAGCGCAGTTCTGTGTTCATTTACACGCGAGCAGCTGATGATCCAGTGTTTTCAGTGGCTCACTTTGCAGTAAATGTACAACATCAATTCATCTCTGCAAGCACTGTGATTTTGGGGCACTTTTACCCCCGGTTTCACAGACAAGGCTTAAGCCTAGTCCCAGACTAAAATTAAATTAAAATTAAATTGAAATTCTGAGCTGTTTCAACTGAAAGAAACTTGCAATGACTGATCTTAAAATATATCAGTGCCTTTGTTTTGTCTCAAAATGCACACCAGTAATGTTTTTTTCCTAAGCACGTTTATAAAAATTACTTGTCCTAATTGAACTATGGCCTAATCCTGTCTTAGTCTAAGCCCTGTCTGTGAAACCGGGCCATAATGTGCAGGAGCGAAACATGCACCAACCATCTTCCCAAATATGAGAAGGGAGAAGTGCTTATAAACCGTCCATTGTCAACAAAAGAGAAGCTTTAAGGACTCTGATGGTTTCCAATAAAAAAATAAAAGCACAATAGATAGCATTTGAAAATAAAGAAATTAAGGGTGCTTTGTTCCGAAAAAAGCGATTAAAATTATTTCAATGTTGCTTTTTATTCTTGGTGCGGTTCGCTTTCACACGGCAACATTTCTAAATGGACCAAATTTGTTAATACAAGTCACGCGTGAGTAAACTGTTCTCTCATTGGTCAACGTTTCACTGTTTATTTTCCGGGATTCCACCGCTGTCACGGCTGTCATCCGTCAGGATGGAACGACAACAGCTTTGCGGGCTTATTGTTGTTTTTTTTGTAGCTGTCGTTATATTAATTTATAATTTTGAGCAGGAGTCCAGGATTCATCTGGAAAACATTTTTTAAAATGCACCTACTAGGACGAAGAGCAATAAGACGGCATTATAAAATGAAAATGTGCGCTTTGATTTTGAATGGCGAAGACATGCTCACCCACAGACATTCACAAGTTCATTTTGAGGTATTAGCAAAACAGCAAAGCTAATGATTTTCACGGAACTTACGTAATTGCCCATTATACATTGTGATATAGCCTGGTTCGTTGGTCCGTTAGATCGGATTGCTTTCTCACTACAACCGAACCGCTCCAGAGTTTGTTTTCAATCGAGCCGAGACCACCTCGTTCAGGCGATCTCGGACGATTGTA
>NW_015552546.1:1455772-1457605 GCF_001515605.1 Sinocyclocheilus anshuiensis
TGTTGTCTCATTGGTCAAAGTTCCACGGTTTATTTTCCGGGATTCCACCGCTGTCACGGCTGTCATCCGTCAGGATGGAACGACAACAGCTTTGCGGGCTTATTGTTGTTTTTTTTGTTTTTTGTAGCTGTCCTTATATTAATTTATCCTGAGTCCAGGATTCATCGGGAAAACATTTTTAAAATGCACCTACTAGGAAGAAGAGCAATAAGATGGCATTATAAAATGAAAGTGTGCGCTTTTTTATTTTGAATGGCGAAGACGTGCTCACCCACAGACATTCACAGGTTCATTTTGAGGTATTAGCAAAACAACAAAGCTAATGTTGTTGTAATGTTGTTGCTAATGTTTTTCACGGAACTTACGTAATTACCCATTATACATTGTGATATAGCCTGGTTTGTTGGTCCGTTAGATCGGATTGCTTTCTCACTACAACCGAACCGCTCCAGAGTTCGTTTTCAATTGAGCCGAGACCACCTCGTTCAGGCGATCTGGACTGATTGTTTTGGCACGGATCCAAGCGCGATTGCCGTGTTCACATATGCCTAAACGAACCGAGCTAAGGGGGGAAACGCGCCAGGTTCCGAAACAACAGGTCAGGTGTGAAAGCACCCTAAAAGCCAGAAATATGAATATTGTAATTTTACTTGTGTACTTTTATTATTATTGTATTACTTACAATAGTTATAATATTTCTGTATTATTCTTATTATATTTACCTGAGATACTTTTTTATTTTACAGTGAAATATTGCTGCAATAATAGTTCTTGTTTTGTTTAGTATTTATTATTATTATTCTATGATCACAATTTTGTCCAAATTTTTACACCCTTGCAAACAAGCACAGCAAACCTGGAGCTTTTTTTTTTTTTTTTTTAAATCACATGCAAAAGTTTTCCCACAAAATTGCAATTAGATTCTTTTTAGATTGTTCAGCACTAAAAATACAGTGATGGTGTCAGATACAGATGCCATGGCCGTCGTCCTCATGTGTCTGTTGTGTTTTTCTGTCTTTTAACAGAGAACGTAAGACAGGAGGAATGAAGCCGAAAAGCAGAGAAGGAAAAAAGCCCCGGCGACGCCACACTGATGTGAGTATTGTCCTCCCTACGCAAAGGCTCATCGGAAACTTTTGAAATCCTTGCTGACTGTACACACTGATAGGCTAGTATGTATAGCTCCTTAACATCCTACATATTATATTAATATACCCTACCAATATTTTTACTGTACAAGTACCTGTATAGAGTTGTATGTGGGCTTCCCTATCCAACATAGCGTACAGGAAATTACACGTCTCTGAATCATCAGCAGCCCCAGGATGTGGTGTCTTGATTGATATCTTGATCACATCTGGAGTTCATTGGAAATGGCTGGAAGTGGTCTGTCTGTGGCCAACCTTTGACCAGCGCTGTTCTGTCGCCCCCTATAGGACCCCAGGAAGGAGTGCTTCAGCCTCAAGTTTGACCTCAACATAGACATTGACACAGAGATCGTCCCCGCTGTCAAAAAGAAGACATTACGGTAAGTCAGAGAACAAATCTGTGTTCCCCAGCAACCTTGGACTGTTCTCTACCAGCTGAGGAATAAAATCAGCTGTTTCGAAGTTTTTGTCGTGTTTCTGTTTAATAGGTAGTTTATGCTAAATGCGTCCATTGCGCAATCAGTATTTTAGGTTAGAATTTATTTGAATATACAGTACTCTACGAAAGTTTGTACTTCGTAAGATTAGCAGTGATGAATTAAATTGATCAAAAGTGACAGTGAAGACCTTTTTATAAAACTATAAAACGGATAGTTCCGGTCCTTGATTCTGATTGGCTGAGCCG
>NW_015552546.1:1457733-1466739 GCF_001515605.1 Sinocyclocheilus anshuiensis
ATGGAATAACCGTTTTATAAAAGCAATAAGCCCCGTGAAGCCGTGGTTTACAATGAATTTATAACAGCTAAGGGGGTTTTAGGCACTCCGCTTCACGTCGTGCCTAACAACGCCCCTTAGCTGTTATAAATTCACTGTAAACCACGGCTTCACGGGGCTTATTGCTTTAATTATTTTACAGAAGATTTCTATTTCAAATAAATGCTGTTTTTTTAACTTTCTATTCATCAAAGAAACCTGACAAAAAATGATTAGTTTCCACAAAAATATTAAGCAGCACAACTGTTTTCAATCATGATAATAATAAGAAATGTTTCTTGATTAGCAAATCATTATATTAGAATGATTTCTGAAGGATCATGTGACACTGAAATAATGATGCTGAAAATTCAGCTTTGCATCAGGAATAAATTACTTATGAATATCCATTCAAATATACAACAGTTATTTTAAATTGTAATAATATTTCAAAGAGTATTACTGTTTTTTTTTACTGTATTTTTGATCAAATAAATGCAGCCTCTTAAGAAATGTTTTGAACTATAGTGTGTAAGGAATAGTCTTTACTATAGTTTATTTTAAACCTTGCAATGTTAAAAGTATTTTTTAATATTAAAAGTACAAATGTTGCATGTAGTATCTCAATATGTCATTGAAAATCGTTATAAAAATAAGTTAAAAAAAATTGTTTTACAAAGACATGCCATACCATAGGAAAGGAGTATTTCATGCCAGCTTTCCAAATAAAAGCACAATTTCTTCTTACAGCTTTTATGTGTAAATCTTTTTTGAATGGTTGTTAATTTGATCGGAAATTTCCATAACTCAGTCTTTGCTTTGTTCATTTTATCTGTGAAGCTCATTTGCTCATTTTATTGTTCTTCAGAGAGGTGCTCGGACCCATTTTTGAGCGCAAGGGCATTGAATTATCCCGAGTGGATCTGTTCCTGGACCAGTCCAACACTCCACTCTCACTCCACTTTGAGGCGTATCGTTTCGGAGGACATTACCTCAAAGTGAAAGGTAAGAGTCTGAAGCGTGACGCATCTTCTGCGGTGCCCAGCTGCTTCTCATCCACATCGTTTCCAGCTAATCACTGTGACCACTTATCTCTTCAGTCTTGCAGTCAGCATTTCGATAACCCTTTCTTCCTGCACATTTACAGCATTGAAGTTCAAAACATACACCAAATCTCTGTATTACACAACACAGCCGTCATTGTGTCCACAGAACCAGACAGTTTCCCAGGAAATGAGGTGTGACCAATTACACTTCATTAGAGTTGTTATGCATCTAAAGGAGCCTCACAGGGACATGCTGTTTCTTCAAGTAGATCATCACATTCACACGACGCGTTTCCTGATTATACAGCCATGTGCCTGTCTTTACAAATCCCCATCCCCATGTCTTTAATCAGATAACGCAACACACGCCGACACAGGCATCCCACGGGTGCTGGATGGCCGCTTGCGTAATACACAGCCTGTGACGTGAGAACAAAGAGAGGGTTAGCATTAAAATGATTGGGACATTAGCAGCCGGACTGAAGAGTTTCATTCATGCTGAAAATCTGCTCTGTTGAAGACCTTCTGGCACTTTTATTAATACTAACAGCGGATATCAGTGATAATGAATATTTGGTGGTAATATTTAACAAACAATAATCCCTTGTAGTGTTGGTCTTGCTTTATTTGTATTTTTTTATTATTTTATTTAATTGTTTAATTTAAATCAAATTTTTTTTATTTTATTTTATTTTTTATTGAATTTAACAGGAATTATTCCTTTTAAAAATGACAAAAGCATAATGATATTAATATCACTATTATTATTATTATTATTATTATTATTATTATTCTCAATGATAATAATAACAATAATAATCTATAATTGTAATGTTGGTATGTCATATTTGAAATATTGGTATGCCATTATTTAAAATAGTGATTTATTTAATGTCATATTTAAAATTCTGATTTATAAATGCAAATAGCCGTTCAAAGCAATGTGCTCCACAGTTAAAGTTATTATTTATTAATATAATATATTATTACATACTGGAATTGTCCTTTTAATTTTTTTAACTATATTTTATTAGGATTTGACTTTTAAAGTCATTTGATTTCTTTTGCAGTGATCTATTTCCTAATCAGTGTTTTCAGAATAAGAATTTGTTCACATTCATCCGATTAAATGAGTATTTCTTACAAAGGTTGTTTTTGTGCAGCTCGGCCCGGCGATGAGCTGAAGGTGGAGCAGAGCGTGAAGGATCTGCACTCTCTCAGTCTACCCAACATGAAGCCGTCAGGAGGGGGCAGCGTCTACATCCTCACACCGGGCAGTGAGAGGGCCGAGCACGGGTCCCTGCCGCGCCGGGAGGGCGCTGACATATTGGTCAGTGCTTCTGCTGCTTCCTGTGTACAGCCACTCATGCCTTTCAAAAGCCAGTTTGTGTCATGAAGTAAATTACATTTAAAAAATCTGTTTTAGAAACATGGCCTAATGTTCTAATGGATGCCGATATGTTACATATAATACTTACAGTGTTGGTTAAGGTTTTTAGTCGTAATTTAGTTTTACAAGACCATTGTTTGCCCCTTAGATTTTATTTAATTTTTGTGTTATAAATCCATTTAGAAACATGGCCTAATATGCTTATGGGTTATATTTATTTATTTTTCATTTTTGACTGCCTTTTTTTACAGTCCTTATAGTGTTCCCCCTAGTGTGGGGGATTATTGTGTTTTATTTTGTAGATTTTGTCTTATCTGTTTTAGAAACATGGCCTAGTGTGCTTATGGATTTTTAAATTGACCTTTTCCCCCCAAACATTTTATTTTTACACTAAGTTCTTACAGTATTTTTAGTTTTAATTTAGCTTTAGACCATTTTCAGCCACAGGTATAGCCATAGACAGTAGGGGGTTATTTTTATTTATTTTTTTATGTCATCTGCCAAACATGGCCTAATGTACATTTTCTTTTTTTCTTATTTTTTTTCTTTTTACATATTTTATTCAGCTTTTAATTATTTTATTTTTTTTTACAGTTTTAGTTTTTGTGTTTTTAGTCATAATAGAATTTTACAAGACCATTTTCTGTCCTATCGATAGTAGGGGATTATTTTATTTTATTTTATTTTTATTTTTATTTTATGTCATCTGTTTTAGAAACATGGCCTTATGTGCGTTTTCTTTTTTTTCTTCTTTTCTTTTTACTTTTTACATATTTTATTCAGCTTTTAAATTTTTTTTTTTTTTTTACAGTTTTAGTTTGTGTTTTTAGTCATAATTGAATTTTACAAGACCATTTTCTGTCCTATCGATAGTAGGGGATTATTTCATTTCATTTCGTGTCATATCTATTTTAGACACATTTTATTTTTTACAGCAAGTCCTTATAGCATTTTTTAGCCCTTATTTAGTTTTACCAAGACCATTTTCCATCCCTTTAAAAGTCAACAGGCTTCTTTTTTGCCACTTTGAGACTTCTATACATAAATGATCTCTGTTATGACTGGCTAATCTATTTGTGTGTAAAATAAGCATGTTTGCTGACCCTGTTGGCTCTAAATTCATGCGTCCCTCTCTTTCTTGATTTCTTAACACCTCAGTCCCACTTCAACTTCCTTTTAAGGTGCCAGCTTGGTGTATCTTAAGCATAACACATGACCTCATACAGGAAGCTTACTGAGTGCATCCTCCGCCACATACGGCACTCTGACCCTCTGAATGATGCTGGCGATTGTTTGGTTTTTAGCTCTTTTCTGTAGAAGTGACTGGTGACTCTTTCAACATCATGGGGTTGGATTTCCCCAGCTGCACCGTGATCCTCAGTAAAGCTGGATTCATGGAAAGACAAGCCTGAACATACTCCTGTGTGCGTGTACAAACATATCCATGCAGGCCTTGGAGATGAGTGCAGACTGTAGGATTGAAGGCCAAGGCCTGTCGATGCACCTCGTGGGCTTTTACTGTGATTTGAAGTTGAATCGTCAGGCTTAGCAATAAAAACTTGAGAACAGAGCATTCAGGTCTAGTCTGTGTCATCCCATAAGGCTTTGCTTGGCGTTGTGTGGATGTAGGTTACGTAACGGCATAAAACAAGTCTACACGTGTTGGACGAGTGTTGCACAGGTATTACGCATCAGACCTGGGTTTGTTTTTCTAGTTCTTCTTTAACACTGGTCTTTTGGAAAAAACGCAGAATCTTACTAATCAGACCTGGGATTAGATTTACACTTTTTTTTTATTTTTTAATTTGTGATAAAAGGTTCATTTGCAATCCAAAAAGGATTCCAAAAAGAAAATTCTCTGCTGAGGTTTTGTAGTAATTACGGTTTCTTCTTTGGATAAGGAATAAAAACTCAGGAAAGATGCTGTACGTCAAATTATGCAGCTTGTTTAGAAAAGGTGTGCAATTTTTTCCATCGATTTTAATACAAAGAATGGCTGTTATTTCAGTTTCTGCTTTCACAGATGTAGCGTCTGGACCAATCAAAAACACAATTTTTCATTTGATTTAACAAATCAGTTATTCATTAGATTAACAAGTCGTCACAGACCCCTCACCCAATAGACTGGGCGCCAGGATGTCTGCGAATGACCACAGGCCACTGGTTACCATGGCAACCCCGACACCTTTGCTAAGACCAGAGCCATTTACGACCTGATGGAATGTGAGTAGGGAAAATCACTGCATGTTCCATAGCAAGAGGCACAATGCACAGTAGAAATGGACTTTTCTACTAATTAATCCATAGGAAAACCTTTCTTTGAATGAACACACATAGCCTTCAGGTCATCGTGTATGTTGTCTTTGGCTCCCTGAAAACCCTGAAAACCTCTGCAGCTGCAGAAGAAAAAAAAATAAGTTTAATTCAGGTGAACCGAAACAACGCAGGTGAATGCCACCTGCAAGCAGCCAGAGGTGAATTCAATGTCACGAACTGGAATATGCTTGCAGACCACAAGGTGAACAGACAGGGAATGATTCGCTACACAGACGTCGCCACTGGTGTCGTTTAAGGCTAGTGGTTTTGGATTCACACATTTGTTTGATAATGAGCAGCATGAGTTTGCATCATGGTATCAATTTCCACATTTGTAAGGTCCACCACCCCCTTGTTTTCCAGCAGAGCATTCCTTATCACTCCGTTACGCAATTCCCATTGTAGTTTTTCATTATATGGAAATAGCACAATGTAACGCAAATGTTTCCCAAAAAAATATTATTTTTAAAGAACTTTTATGGCCATTTAATGTATCAACTTTTTATCATTAAATTTGACTTGATCAAGAAACATCCTGATAGATTTAAGTAATTTATGTTATTTAAAAAATAATAAATGAATTAAATGGCAATCAAGGTTGTGAAAAAAGTATGAAATTTTTTTATAATAATAATAATAATGTTTATTTATTTACAAAATATTATATTTTAGTTCTGTCAAAATTGTAGTGAAATATTTTTGGTCAAAACTAGGGATATGCCGGTATCAAATTTTCATGTTGCGATTAGTTGCTAATGCTTTTATCACGGTATACGGTATTATCACGTATTATTATTATTATTATTATTATTATTATTATTATTATTATTATTATTATTATTTCTGCAGTTTAGCGCCATCTGCTGTCAGAGAGTGAAAGTTCGCTTTCATTCAGAGTGTCTCTCACATGTTCTGCCATGTGCTTCTGGTTCATGCTTATTTACATCAGCGTGCGCGCGGGTCTTTCACGCAGCATACAGCGGTGTTGTGCATTTTGACCAGTTTATGGGAAAAGTATTCTTAAAATGCATTCAAAATTCGGAATAATTTGTTATATATAATTATTCACGGTATTTAGAAGTGCCCACGATAACAATATCGTGCATATTCATTACCGTGATATATCGCATTACCGAATACGGGCACAAGCCTAGTCAAAACACAGCAAAGAATTGTAAAGAATTTACAAGTTTTTGTCGGTAAGATTTAAAAAAAAATGTTTTTTAAAGAAGACTGTTATGCTCACCAAGTCTGCATTTATTTAATACAGTAAAAACATTAATATTGTGAAATATTTTTTACAATTTAAAAGAGATGTAATATAAGTCTTTGTCTCTTATCAATTTAATGTGTCCTTGCAGAATTAGACAGACAGACAGACAGACAGACAGACAGACAAATAGATAGATATAGATAGATAGATAGATAGACAGACAGAGATACACAGATAGATAGATAGATAGATAGATAGATAGACAGAGATACACAGATACACAGATAGATAGATAGATAGACAGACAGACAGACAGACAGACAGATAGATAGATAGATAGATAGACAGAGATACACAGATACACAGATAGATAGATAGATAGACAGATAGATAGATAGATAGATAGACAGAGATACACCGATACACAGATACACAGATAGATAGATAGATAGATAGATAGATAGATAATATCATATGTTGTGATTGTTCTGACAGTAGCAGTGATCTATTGTCCTCCGACCTCCTCGTTTCCCGCTGATGGAATTCTCAGCTCATCTGCCAGCTATTCCGTTGGAATTTTTATAAGAGCTGCTGGGTTTTGTCTGTGAGCGCGTTTGACCTGTATGTGGTAACTCACCCACTGTGTCTTGCCCCCTCACCAAAGCCTGACCTTTAGAAAGGAACCCATCGCCCCTGGGATTATTGGTGCGGCGGTGACACCAGGACTCCTCTTTGAGGTTTGATTGGCCAGATCCGCCCCGGTGGGGGAGTGACCTTTGAAACGCGAGCGTTTGATGTAGCGCCGTGGCTTTTACGCTCCCAGGAGCTGAAAGACGAGTGTCTCACGAAAGCAGGTTTTCAGGTGAAAGTCGTGTTTTTGCAGTTGCAACTTTGATCCGGCCCTTCTTTTGACATCAACTCTCCTAAATATGACGGCCCTCTAGTGGTTATGTGTATAAATATGCATAAGCACAATGTGGTTACCATTGGTGTTTAGTTTTAAATTCACGCTAAGATTCTGTTGCTTTAAGCATGTGCTGTTGCGTAAGATTCATCCCTCACCTCAGAGACCTCGACTTCAGGCCTCTCCTCTTCACCTTTAACCTCCGGCTCTGTTGCATTAGTCAAATAGCCTCAGACTGATAATGCTAGCTGGCATTTGGGCTGCACCATTCAGCCACACAGACACATAGTAGAGCGATCTCACCTGTCTAATGACCTGAGAGGTGTATTACACAACACTTCAGGTGATTAAATCAGAAGTTCCCACTGCGCAGCGGCACAGAGAATGTGTCATTATGATGGATTTAGTAAATCTTGGTCATGTTGTGTATGCCAGACATCTCCAGCTACTAACTCTTTATCTATAATGTCTGAATGTCATTGCATTAGATGACAAACCAAGTGGCATCTGCACTCAAATGCTTCAGGATATTTTTTTCTAACATCACTTTTCTGAGCCATTTTTACTCATTGACTTTTAACTGACTGTTTTTCAATTTAATCATTTAACTTCTAACAAACACATTTTTGCAAAATATGTAGTTTGAAAAGTGTGCTTGGTTTTTTGGTTTAAAATAAATGCCACTTGGTTTTATGTTTTATCTTATTTAACCCCATAACATGCATACTTTTTCCAGCAACTAGAAATTTTCCAGCTTCTATATATGCATATGTACTACTACTACTACTACTTCTACTACTACTAATGATAATAATAATAATAATAATAATAATAATAATTAATTATTATAATAAATTGCAATAATAAATATATACAATAATATAAATAAAAATAAAAAATATTATTATTAGTAGTAGTAGTGCTAATGAAATAATAAATCAAAACTGTAATTATTATTAATAATAATAATAATTTTTGTTGTTGTTGTGGTGGTTTATAATTACATTTTTGCAACCGGATTTGCATTCGTTCGTTTGTTTATTCATTGATTTATTTATTTAGCTGTTTCCAATGAGGCTTACTTTGTATTGTAACATACATATTGTATTATTTTCATTAGCTTGCAAAAGAATCAATAGCTATACAGAAGCCAGTATTTCAAAATGTTATCAAATTGATGTGATTAATGTAAATATTTGGCCTTTAAGAAACATTTGTCTTCAGAGACTGCAGAGTTTTGTCAACAAAATGGCATCAAAAGCTGCCAGAGGAGTGTTAAATAAGGAAACGGTGTGTTTGATCAAATGTAACTCAGTCAATGGAATATCAACGGTATGGATAAACTGCACAGCATCTGTCGGCTGCGACTAACTGCAGGAAATGAGCCTTTTCCTGTTCCTATTTGACCTCTCTGATAAGAGACTGGTTCAAAAGTGTATTAATATCACAGCGTAGAGGTTAGTGTCGGAGCAGACAGATTTAATCTGCATCGGTTTCCCTCTTTAAATGAAAGGATCAAGTTGTTTGATATGTTAAGGTGTGGATAACTCTTGCAAGCTTTAGGAAAAAAAATATAGCAGATCTGTGTTTCTCAATCTCTCTCATTAAGCAAGGGACCAATGCAAACAGTAGTAATCATGTATTTACAGTACCTGGGATATCAACGAAGCACTCCTCTGTTAAGAGCACTTGACGCAGCAAACCCCCACATGTGATTGATGCTCTTGTGAAGTTAACTCAATTACCATGCAATTAGTTTCTTTTGCAAAAAATGGGTCTTATCTTCATGGGAAACTAGTGGGGTGAATTTAAAATGTTGTAAGATTTCTTAGCACACATTGTGTGGAAAGCATAAATCATAAATCACCTTAAAATTGAGAATTAGTAGTGTCTGTAATGTGAACTCTGAATGCTGCTATGTAATGGATTCGTTGTCTGTCAATACTGCTTTTTTATTTTTATACCCAGTGTTGGGGAAAGTTACTTTTAAAAGTAATGCATTACAATATGGCGTTACTCCATAAAAAAAGTAACTAATTACGTTACTTGGTTACTTTTTATGGAAAGTAATGCGTTACGTTACTTTTGCGTTACTTTTTAAATCTGGACAGGGCTTGCT
>NW_015552546.1:1467151-1474764 GCF_001515605.1 Sinocyclocheilus anshuiensis
GTTACTTTACTAGTTACTTGAAAAAAGTAATCTGATTACGTAACTCGCGTTACTTGTAATGCGTTACCCCAACTCTGTTTATACCCATGGCGGCAAAACCACCCTTTTCTTGCAAAAATGATTTGGTGTTAATCAGTTACATAAAGGAAAATATTTTTTGCAAAAAGAAGCCAATTTTAGAACTATTTTATGACAATTTATCTAGTTTTCCCTCAAAATGCTCATCATAATGTCTAGACATTTTTCCTTTTAGCTGTTTTTAAATTGGCATAAAGGTTGCATGATCAGCAAATACTACCATTATGTGTAAATGCATGAACCATATATATATATATATATATATATTCCAACTTTAGTTTTTCATTTAAATAAAGTAATGCATTAAATCGGCATAATAAATTATTAACTCTAATCAAACATACATATAGATATTAATTTAAATATATAATCAAAATATTCATATATACATTTCAAATTCATCTAAAAATTAATATATAAATTCAAACTTTTTACTGTTAGTTGCCATCAATGACAGCATCACTGATGTATTGATGATTAACAGCGATAGTGATAAGTAACTGCGACATTCAGAATGTAATTACTGTACTTACATATTAAATCCTTTTAAGTGCTATCGCTGATGGACATTCCTCATGCACAGTTCAAGTACTCAACTAATCGATAATGAAATTGGTTGCTGATCATTATTACAGCTGATTATCAGTTTTATCGATTAGTTATTGCAGCCCTATATCCAAACATCATACAGTACACACACTTCTGAGTATTTTATGATAAACAGCCTTCATCACATTAATCAAAAAGCACAGCATCTCTCTTAAACATCAACCCATCCACATCTCAGTGTTAGTTTATAGCGCAGCTACGCAGTAAATGACTTCATGACGGGGGAAGTAAAACGAGCTGGTGTGTGAAGAGTGTTCATTCGTCTCTGCTGATCAAATCCTAGCATTCACTCGTGTACAGTACACACCCTACAACATAACCCACTCAAATCAAATATTCAAGGTGTTTTTATTTATCAATCATACAATTGTGCAACAAACAAATACTACAATGATTGCAGTACTTCACAATTGAAATCTTTATTTAATTACAGAAATAAGTGCAATATTTTTAGTTATAGTCATTAGAAAATGCTTAATTGTGATGAAAATGTGCTGACAATCAAATGTAATTTCTTTACGTTGTGAAACATGACCTATATTCGCTCACCTACTTACCTAATACTTCCGTACTGTAAGGAAGTGATCTTGTGAGTGTCTGCTGGGGGTCAGGGGTCAGCATCTAGTGTGTGATTGTTGTGTGCTGTGATGTGGAATCTGACTTTGGAGGAGATGGGAGGAGAAGACTGATGAAGTCACAAAGCAAAAGCTTAAAAACTACTCGCTGTCCTCCAGACCTTGAGCACATGTGGGGAATTTCTAGCTTGTCTCTTCATTTTTGCCTCTTCTCTGGATGTTGACTGCTGAAGTTTAGAGTAGGACGTGCACTTTAGTGTTTGAGAAGAGGTCATCCAGGCTGGATCATGGTACGTTTTGGGCGTCTGTCCTCATGGCACAGTTGGGATCTCCTCCACATGAATCCTGAAAGTCTGTCTGGTGAAGCGTCTCTCAAAAGTCCATCGCCAACAAAGTGCCAGGTAAAGCAATGCTGCACCATTTATGAGTTTTTTGCTCTCTCGCTTTCTGAGCATTCATGTTTTAATGAATTCTTCGTCAATTATTAAACTTCTCTGTAGCATCATTTTGATTGCACACCACTGTATTTCTCATTGAGCAAATGTTTGTATTGAGTGGGAAGATGCTACATATCTGTGTAATGGAAGCTGAATGTAAGTAATGGAAAGCCGTTAGCATCATTCCGCTAACTGATGACACAAGTTTAGGCCCCTGTGCTAGACACGGTTATCTCGTCAGACGATAAGGTCGTATCGTGGTTTTGATCACTGATTAATTGTCTGTCCTTAAGCTTCAATGGCTCTTTGTTCTGTCTCTGCTTTGACTAATTGAAATGGGTGACATTGTGGGTGTTGTTGGCCCTGAGACTAGTCCTGTGTTGACACTCAAGGTAAAGTTAGATGAAATGTGACCTGGCAGAATGGTGTTTGTCTAACATGTTTTTGTGGCGTAAGTGTTGGTCACTTAAACTGTTCTTCCACTTCCCTTTGTTTGTTTCATCATTATTCAAAGCTTGATCAAAAGCTGGTCTTATCTTCGCCGCAGCTGTTCTTATCTTCACACTGGTTTATGTTCTTCAGCTGAACTTTGTTGTCTAGAGAAGGTTTAAGTAAAAAGGCAGCTACATGCATCAGTTCCCAGTGGTCAGTCTGTTGTTGACAGGAATCAGGGTCTCAGACAGGAAAGTTTAGGAATATGTTGTGGTAAGCAGTAATATTTTAACTAGGTTGAAGAGGAATTGATTTGAGTGCTGGTAAACTCAACCAGTGGTAAACTCCTCAGCTGACTGCTAAACATTGAACATGATTTAGGAGTTATTAAAGTTCATTCATAGCACTTAGAGGGTAAACATCTGTGCATCCACTGAGGGAATTTTATTTTATTTTATATTTTATTTTATTTTATTTCTGTGCATCCATTGAGGGAAGTAAATATGATTTAATTAAATTTTTTAATGATATATATATATATATATATATATATATACAGTATATGTATGTGTATATATATACATATACATATACGTATACATACATACACATACATACACATACATATACATATACATACACATACACATACACATACATATTATTTTATTTCTGTGCATCCATTGAGGGAAGTAAATATGATTTAATTAAATTTTTTAATGATATATATATATATATATATATATATACCGTATATGTATGTGTATATATATACCGTATATGTATATGTACGTGTGTATATATATATACCGTATATGTATGTGTATATATATTTATATGTAGTTTTTATTTTTTTATGTAGTTGACATTTTTAAGAAATTAATTTGTAGTTTAAGTCTTTTCCTTTTTTTAAATATTCCCTAAAATCATAAGGAACAAAGTGTGTAATTCAAATATTGAAGATTTCTTTAGTCAGCATTATAATAAAATGAATTTATTGCCTTTTTCTGGTCTTCGATTCATTAAAGACCAGTCCCGCCCTACATTTTGTCTCTCTGAATATCACTCTAGACATTACTAAAGTAAATGGATTGTGAGCAGTTTATGTTGACTCTAAGGATTTGTAGAACATTATATGTATTATCATTATAGAGTTATTATATATTACATTTATTATTATGTATAATTTCAGTATACATGTTATGCATACATGCCCTCTAATGAGTTATTAATGTGCTAAACCTGTAAGTCCAGGGCTGGGATTCATTTTTTAAGCAGCTCAATTAAGGAGTATCATCCACTCATTTCATTAAAGATGATGAACTTGTTTATTTCATGTAAAAGTAGAGCTTACACGTCATTAGGTAGGCCATGGCTTGTTTGGATACATAATAATGATGCAGAAATTCAAGACTTGTTGCAGCACATACTATAGTCTGGGATTCCCCAAAGTTTCATATTGTAGAGATCATTTCCCTGTTACAGTAAGGAAGAATGGGATGCTTAGAAATCATTCAAGGCAGAGGAATGCCATGCTGCTGTCACTTTCGTTTTATCGTAAATCCAGAGGATCATCAGAACCTCTCTCTTATGATGATAGACTAAATCATTAAATGGATTAAATGAATATACTCGCAGTAACAGTTTTGTAATGTAAAATATGATTTTAAGCTGATTGTAATAGTCTTAAATGTACTTTTCTTAAATGTGTAATTGTTTTTTTTTTCTGCACACAAGGACCAAAGTAAATTATTTTTAGAAAACTTTGAAATGAAAAATATGTTTCCAAACCAAAGGTTGGCTGTTTTGAGGCACCAGGATGTGTTCCTGGTACCCTGCAAGCTATCTTCTTCTCCCCTCCCTCTTTACATGTGACCCTCTGTCTTTAAGCAGCCACACCTCTTTTTCCTGTCCCGCACAATGGGACAGGATCCTCCTAGTTGCCATGACGTTTGGGCTGTCCTATTCAGTAATGCAGGCAGAGAGGCTCAGTTGGACAGCTTTACCTCTCATTGCAGGTTGAGAACCATTGGGAAACTAGAAAGGACCTCGTAGGGAGCCCTGATGCACCTCATATTTTTAGAAGGAACTTAAGGGGCGCTGAGTTACAAATAGTCATTTATTATTTTTGTATTATTTCAAGAACTCTCTTAACACCCATCCAGGAGTTGCAGGGTCTACAGAACTTGTCTATCTGTTGGTGTTTTTGTGAGCGTTTGAAGAGAGGAGGTTTTGAGTGATCGTAGCAGCTGGCTCTAGCATGGGTCAGGCTCTGTGAACTCGGCTGAGAGATTACCATGGTCTACCTCTCATTTGACATGCCGCTCGCTTCCATGGTGAGTAGATCAGACGCTCTAGGAACCCTGTTCCGCTTCATAAATTAGTTGGCCATTCAGTCTGTCCACAGAGAATGAGAATTGCCGGTTACAGCTGATCAGAAAGTGGGTGTCATTGCATGAGTTTGAACAAATTGCTTTTTTAGATTTTGGATAAATTATTTGCTTTACTGGTGCTCTGTAAAGTTTATCAAGAGTGTTGTTTGTAAGTGGAATTAAGTGGTGGAAGAAAGCTAAATATTGATTTACCGATCCATGTAAATTATAGATGTGTGGCTTTCAACAGAAGGATTCCTTTTGATGTGGCATTTGTGTTACTCATTGATGTTTATACAGTACTTTCTTTGTTGGTTGTGCGTAATATAATAAAAACCCATGATAAAATCATAAAACAGTCGTAAAAATGGACAGTAACTTCTAATGTTGTGCCCATAGTCCATTTCTGTCTTGTCTAGTGCTGGTAGTGTGGTTATAACCAGCAGTCATATGTCCACTGTCCATCCTCCTCAAAGTAGGGACATTTCCTGACATCTGTGTCCTCATCCTTTCACCCCAGATTCCGCAAAAATCCCCTCATCAAAGCTCATCATCTGCCTGTCTCTCTGCCTCTGTTCTAAATTTAGCAAGGGGGGCATAGTGGCCAATCCGCCATTCTTTTATTTCCTCCATTGCAGGGATGTTCATTATTTGCCCTGCCAACAGAGAAAAGATTTTAAAGGAATCTTATAGAATTATAAATAGCCCATATAGATGCTTTGGAGGGTGTTACAGTACATGGCTTGGTAGTAAATTTAGATGTTTATGAAGCTCAGCAATGGTTTGAAAGGTAACTTAAGCCATATTTTTGATGTATATCATGTAAACATGTTAGCCATAATTCAATTAAGCAATAGCAAGTTTTATTAAAATTATATTGATAAGATTTAATAAGTTTTTTCCACATTAAGTTGATCAAAAGTGACAGTGAAGACATTTATAATGTTAAATATTTCTATTTCAAATAAATGGCGATCTTTGGACTTTATCCATCAAAGAATCCTGAAAAAAGTGTTTCAGTTTTTTCACAAATATTAAACAGCACAACCTTTTCCACATAAATAATGATTGTTTTTTAAGTAGTTAACCAGCATATCAGAATGATTTCTGAAGGATCATGTGACGCCGAGGACTAGAGTAATGATGCTGAAATTTTAGCTTAACACCACAGAAATAAATTACATTTTAAAATATATTAATATAGAAAGCAGTTATTTTAAATAGTAATCATTTTTCACAACATTCCTGTTTTACTGTATTTCTGACCAAATATATGCAGCACTGGTAAGCATATGAGACTTCTTTCAAAAACATTTAGAAAAGTCTTAACATATAGTAATATATACTTTATTAGAAATGCATTTAATTGTATGAAACACCTGCACAAGTCTCTGAAGTGTTCAAATCAAATACTTCACTCGTGTTTGTTTAGGGAATTCCATTGTTTTGTCTTCAGACCTTTCCTGTTTTTTGTGCATTCCGCAAAAATGTCGTAGCCGTCTCTTGAATTTGCAGGAGTTGTTAGTGGGTAACGGCACTCAGGGCAATGGAATTCCCTGCACCCTGGCGAAGGGTCAACAAGCCCCTCTGCCTCCCGCTCAGCAAGATTACTACTTCCTTAGATACTATACAGCCGTTTGTTTTTTTTTAACTCACTGCAGCTCGTAAGAGGGAGTGTGTCTAAGTAGAAAGATGTTGCAATGCTCTCTAGCAGAACAATTGCTTATGAAACAATAGCTATCTTGATCTTTCTGAGCAGGGTTGCTGACCTTCTTGACTTTGGTATGATGTAAAGGGGAAATTGTAACATTTAGCAGGATCTTATTGTTTGGAAAAATCGGTATGAATCATAATGCATTACTGTTTCTGTTAATGTCATCTCTTTGCGGGAGCCCTAATTTTTCAAGCTAGGGTTGGGCGATATGTTATTTTAAATGATAAAATGGTAATATTCATGAATAATTTGTGATGAAGTCTGATTTAAGAGCAAAGAAAAAACTCACTACAGTCAACTAATTCTAGTTAAATTATTATTTTTTTCAATTATTCAGTATTTTCCTGTCTGTATATGTGTGTATATAAATAGATCATTTATTCATATTTATATTTATATTGTAATTAGAGCTTAAAAAGTGGAAAAAAACGTTTTTAACAGGAAATATCTAAACAGAAAATAAACATACATATTTATGTATTTATTTGGTTATACATTTATTTAAATAAATATATTAATGTATTTATATGATAAAGCTGAAGTAGTTGAAAAATCTAATCAGAAAATATACAGTTTTCTATGTTTAGGTAATTAGTTCAGTTAATAGTTTGTTATTCATATATAATTTTAAATTTTTTATATTTAAATATAATTCTGTCATGACAACTCTCAGAGGGTTTGGCATGGTAATGTACATGACAATGTTAATGTATTTGGTCTTGGCGGAATAGATCTGCTACGCTGCTGCTGCTGCGGCAGAGCAAGTACCGAGACTTGCTACTGCCAATACGTCCACAAAATGCTGCTGTGAGCATGTAAGAAATATTGCTGCTGCAAATATACATGAAATAACCCCCATATAGCGTACATGAATCACCTCGTAGCAGATCTATACAGGTGGAGCTGGGGAAGATGGAGGGTTTCTGAAGCAAGCTGCAACTGCTACGGCAAGCACCAATCATATATTTGAATGATGAGCAGCGAGCTCATTGGCTACCGATACAGGAGAGAACCAATCAGCTGTGCCATGTTATAATGATGTTATTAGGTCAGATTGAGTTAGACCTATAGGACTGTGCCATCTAGAGTTTCATGCCAGAACTCTGTATTTAAACCTAAAACTTAAAAAAAAAAAAAAAAACTCAAACAGAAAAGAGATTGTATGATGTGAAATTAGAAATGTTTACTATTCTGCACTATTTCTAGGTCAGGTTTTAACTTAAAAAAATATTGTGATTACAAATGTGTGCCAACCCTTATTTCCAATTTATTTTGTTTTGTAGTTGTGGTTTGTTATCTTTAGAAGAACGCTGGTACATTTACTTTATTTACTTCCACCCCACCTGTCTCTCTCAATCTTTTTCTAAATCTCTTGTTTATCTCTCTCCCCCGCCCC
>NW_015552546.1:1474864-1489766 GCF_001515605.1 Sinocyclocheilus anshuiensis
CTGTAGGGTATTGTTACTGATAACGGTCTCTCTCCTATCTCTCGGTCTGTTGTCCTTGACATACTGGTTGATATCCTTCTCACAAACCTCTATCTTTCCGCTTTTGTAAACATTTTGTCATTCCCACCTAGGTCTTACAATCTTCCATCTCTTCCTCCTCACAGGGTCAGGCACGTCGGCGGAAGAACATGACAGAGTTTCTGGGCGATGCCAACATCCCGTCCCCGGACACTCTGGCCATGTTAGGCGGGTCTTTACCAAGCGTGCCTCCAGGAGGTTTGCTGCCCGGTGTGGCCGCAGGACCAGACAACTGGAAGAACCGCGCCACCAATCGGATCAGCGTGTTCTTCGGCGCCGGATCTGGAAAGGTAAACCTTATCTCGCTCATCTTGAAAACCTCAGGAAGTTTATGGAAAGCAGGACGTGATGGTGCAACTTTCCATGGTGTGATTTCCAGTAAAAAAGATCTCATGTAAAGATGAGCCAAAGAAACCGAAACTCAAACTGGGAGCTGTGGAAATATGTTTATAGTAGGTTGCGCCATAATCTAGTTTCAAATAAACTTGGAATTGTGTTACGGTTTATGAAAATGTACTCACCCGCCATCCAAGATGTAGATGAGTTTGTTTCTTCATCAGAACAGATTTGTAGAAATTCAGCTTTACGTCATTTGCACACCATTGGATCTTCTGCAGTGAATGGGTTCCGTCGGAATGAGAGTTCAAAAAGCTGATAAAAACATCACAATAATCCACAAGTAATTCACACGACTCCAATCCATCAGTTAACGTCTTGTGACGTGAAAAGCTGTGTGCTTGTACAGTAACAAACAAATCCATCAAGATATTTTTAACTTCAAATTGTGGCTTTCAACTGGAATACAAGTCCACCGTCCATAGTATTGCTTTCTCCAGTGAAAAGTGTTTTTGTCTCAATCAGGAGAGAAATATGCACAGATCAAGCACCATTTATAACCAAAAGTAGCTCTAAACAAATATGTTGGTGGATTTCATTGTGAGAGAACAACAGAAGGTGGGATTTTGTCCTGGAGGAAGCGTTATTATGAATTACTGACTCATATTTTGGCCAGAAGTGACGATTTAAAGTTAAAATGCCTTACAAACATATAACTTTTCACTTCACAAGATGTTAATTGATGGACTGGAGTGGTGTGGATTACTTGTGGATTATTGTGATGTTTTTATCAGCTGTTTGTACTCTCATTCTGACGGCACCCATTCACTCCAGAGGATCCATTGGTGAGCAAGTGATGTAATGCTAAATTTCTCCACATCTGTTCCAAAGAAGAAACAAACAAAATCTATGTTTTGGATGGCCTGAGGGTGAGTAAATTTTGAGCAAATTATCATTTTTGGATGAATTATTCCTTAAATAGGTGACTAAAGCGATACAACAAACAAAATCCCATGAGCCTCAAAAAAAAAAAAACTCCCTCTTGGAAAGTTTCGGCCTGCATTTACACCAGATGCATGACTAATAGAGACGGTAGCTGTCACTGTCATTTCACGCTTCCATCCCTTTCACATTCAGCCATGAAACCCCCAAACAAGACAGACAGGGGGTGTTCTTGTGTCCCACTGGGACTCTTTTTCACAAAAGAAGGGTTAACCAGGGCCAAACCACCATCTCCAGCGGCCACTACAGGCAGCCTATAGTCCATCTGTGTCTGGCCTCTATTGTTTGGAAGCACTTTTTAGTATTTAGTATTATGCTAAATACTTGTTGTCATAAGTACACCGGCCATCCCATTACAGGACAATGGCCCCAGTGGCTCACGAGCTGTCACTGACATGAATGGATGGGCTTTAATTGTGAAGTTAAAGAGAAGGTGGCGTTTAATGAAAGGGGTGTTTGTTAGGTGTCATAAACCCTGTCGGGGGTGTTTTGTTGGAACAGACAGGCAGCGCCTCAGTTGTCTGCCAGTTTTTGGTGGTCTGCTGATGTGAATTGTGCTGTGATTTTGATAAATTGCAAACTTTGTTCATGTTAGGGACTCTTTACAGTTGTTTTGTTGATTTAAAATGGTTCTGTCATTAACAAAAACTTTAATGGCATTTTGGGAATAATTACCATGGTGATACTATGATTTTTGGACATGTGCCATGGTAATACCTTGGTGTTCTTTGAAATATCTTCTAATATTATGAATTTGGTCATTATTTAGTACACTACCATTCAAAAATTTGAAGGCAGTAAGATTTTTAAATGTTTTTGAAAGAAATCTCTTATGCTCACCAAGGCTGCATTTATTTGATCAAAACTCAGAAAATAAACTAACATTGTGAAATATTAATACGACTTAAAATAAATGTTTTAATATATTTAAAATGTAATTTATTCCTGTGATAAAACACAGAGCCATTACTCTAGTCTTCAGAAACCATTCTAAAATGCTGAATTAATTCTGGATTCTGTGATGAATAAAACGTTATTTGAAATATGGGTATCATTGTCTTTACTGCTACTTTTGATCAATTTAATGAATTCTTGCTGAATATAAATGTTAATTTCTTAAAAAATAAAATAAAATTTCTTAAAGGGGTCATATGATGTTGCTAAAAAGAACATTATTTTGTGTATTTGGTGTAATGAAATGTGTTTAAGCGGTTTAAGGTTCAAAAAACACATTATTTTCCACATACTGTACATTACTGTTTCTCCTCTATGCCCGGCTTTCTGAAACGCGTCGATTTTTACAAAGCTCATCGTTCTGAAAAGCGAGGTGTGCTCTGATTGGCCAGCTATCCAGTGCGTTGTGATTGGCTGAATACCTCAGGTATTCGTGACATGGCAGCGGCGGCAACAATACTACAGCGAGAATAAAAGTTACACCTTCTTTCTTTGCATGAACATTTGGTCGGTGTTATGCAAATCTTCCCACATCGTGACGTAGACATGGCATTTTAGGTAGGCGTGGTTGACTCTTAACTTTTATAAAGAATATCTCTTTGGATTTGAGACTTTAGTCTTTGCAACTTTACAGATCTTCTTTATGCACCAAGAGCTTGTAACACTTCAAAGAGAAACGAAAAATTGAAATCGCATCATATGACCCCTTTGAGAAATTATATTATATATTACAATGCGAAATTATATATAAAGTACATGTTAATAAAGTATCATTTATTTTAAATGGAAAGGGGTAATGTTTTAAAGATGGACTTTATACTGTTATTTTATTATACAGTATTTATTTTATTTATTTGTTTTAAAGTCAATGTGGATCCTAGAGCAGGGGTGTCAAACTGAACAAAAAGTTCCTGGAGGGCCGCAGGCCTGCAGAGTTTAGTTCCAACCCTGCTCCAACACACATACCAATCTAGTTTTCAAATAAGCCTGAAGGACATGATTAGCTGGATCAGGTGTGTTTAATTAGGGTTGGAGCTAAACTCTGCAGGGCTGTGGCCCTCCAGGAATTGAGTTTGACACCCCTGTCCTAGAGGATCTAAATTTTCTCTGTTTGCTTTATGTCTGTGTTAGGAGGTGGACCGCGTGGAGCTGCTTCATACTAAGCTGCAGGCATACACACAGTTCGGTCTGCCCAAGGTTCCTTCTCAGCTCGCCTTCCACCAGGATTCCTGGGAGGAGGAAGAGGAGGAGCCGAACTTGACGCTCGAGGACAGCTGGAGGCAACTGCTGGAGGACCCCGAGGTACTGACACACCGACTGATCTTCTGTCCTGGGACATAATCCCATGGGACGATATATAACCATTTCCATCTATTGATCATTGGAGCAAACACATGTACACATAACCAATTACCCTCAGTTGACCCATTAAGCAATTGTGTTTTGCATCCCAGAGTCACTGAGGAAGGATATTTATCGGAGTATTTTCTGCTTTTTTTCAGAGTCTAAGTCGACGTCAGTTTCAACAGCAAGAGGCGATATGGGAACTGATCCAAACCGAGGCTACATACATCAAGAAACTCAGGGTCATCACTGATGTAAGTCGCTTCAGCCATTTACATTTCTGTTTATAAGAACATTTCTGTTTCAGAAGATTCAAAGACGTATTAAATTAAAGTTGCTCTTTCTAAATAACTGTCCCTAATGAAACTGGATGCTGATAGTGTTGCTTGTGCAGCTGTTTCTGTGCGGCCTGCTGAATCTTCAGGACAACAGTCTCCTGCTCGAGGTGGAGCTCGCTCGACTCTTCAGCAACATCCACGACATTGTGCATCTGCACTCCACGCTGTGGGTTCAAGTCATGTTTCCGGTGCTGGAGAAAGCGCGAAGCACGCGGAGCTTGATCGACCCCGCGGACCTGGAGCAAGGGTTCAGTACGGTGAGTTTCACATGAGTAAATCAGCAGACTTCACATGTTCTTCTTCTGTATTTTTGTCTTGTCTTCCATTACAAATATCTAAACATAAATCAAGATACATTAAAATACAGAGTCTTTCTTTCTGAAAAATGTATTAACGTTATACTTACAAGAAACTTACATTAAGGGAAAATAAGTTTATTTTTCTTAAATCATTGGCAGATGTTTATTCTTTCTTTTAAAGCATAAAGTCACTTAATTTGGATATATTTTTCAGAAATATTTTTCAATTACTTGAGAAGCAAAATGACATAAGATAAGTCTTGTGTTCTGAAAAAAAAGTATCAAAATTAAGTGACTTCATGCTTAAAAAAAATACCTTGCAGTGGGGTAAGAAAAAGTAGACATTTTTATTGTATTTTTTTAAGCATAAAGTCATTTAATTTGGCTAAAATGAATGGGGTAAGAATTTTTTTTTTGCTTCTCAATTATATTTTGATTTAAGAATGTTCTCTATCATCTATCTATCTATCTATCTATCTATCTGGAATGCATATTTGTCATATTTGTGTACAAACATCTTCAAAACAGTAGTTTCACATACATTACAATGCATAATGTCACATAAACATCTGCTGAAATTTGCGTCAACATCTGCACATGACCAAATATTTTCAAACACTTTGGATAGACGTATAGTTTAGATAAGTAAGTGGAATAGATGTAGGCTGGTTGTAAAGCTGTTTATCTTCTGGTCAAGAGGTTAAAAGTGTCTTGTTTGTGTGGATAGTTTGCATCCAGGTTCCAGCCGTATATGCGGTACTGTATGGAGGAGGAGAGCTGTATGGAATACATGCGTTCACTGCTGAGAGACAACGAAATCTTCAAGATCTACATCACGGTGAGGAGTTTGCTACTGAACAGATAATATAGTAAACAAGTAGTAAAACCGAACAAAACAGCAAAATAAAGTGTAAAACAAAGCAAATAAAATGTAAAAATGCACTTTTTTTCTCCCTTTTGATTGAAATTTAGTTTGTAATCGTTGAATCTTTTATCGTAACAGTGGGCAGAAACGAATAAACAGTGTAACCGTCTGAAGCTAGCGGACATGCTAGCCAAACCGCACCAGAGACTAACCAAGTACCCTCTGCTCCTGAAGACCATCCTGAAGAAAACTGACGACCAAACCTCCAAAGAAGCGCTCAACAACATGGTTAGACACTTCGCAGTCTATAACTCACAGAGGCCCAGTTATCATTTTTCAGTGTGTTCATCAAATGTGCTAAAAGTTTGTATATGTTTACAGGTGGCGTGTGTGGAGAGCTTCATTAACAGTGTAGACTCTCAGATGCGTCAGAAACAGGAACAGCAGAAACTGGCCGCCATTTCGGCTCGAGTGGAGTCGTACGAGGCTGTGGAGGGAGCTAGTGAGGAGGTGGAGAGGGTAAGAACTGCGTACAGTACAAATAATCCATTATCTAGCCTCAGAATTAAAAAAAAAGACATATCATTGCAGTACAGTATTATGGACTTCATAGAAATGCATTGTTTCATTGTAATTTCTTGTAGAAAATTTGGATTTGGTTTAAGCAGGCTATGATTTATGTGGCAGGCAGTTCATTTATGTGTTGTTTAGCTCTTCAATCTTCTTGCTGTATGTCTACAGGCTCTAAAGGAGTTCAACCGAATTGACCTGACGGCACCGATGATTGACACTTCACCAGAAGCGACCAGGCAGCTGCACCTGGAGGGGGCGCTCCGCATGAAAGAGGGCAAAGACAGCAGGGTTAGTTAGAAACATTAACAATGTAGTTGTTTTAAAATCTTTAATGGTAGCCACTGTCCTTAAAGGGATAGTCCACCCAAAAATGAAATTCCAAACCTGTGAGACTGACTTTCTTCAGTGGTAGACAAAAGAAGATATTTTTGAAGAATGTTGGTAGCTAAACCATCTCTGTTCCCATTGACTTTCATTGTAAGGAGAAAAAAAGCATTGTAAGTCAATGGTAGTGGTTGTCAACATTCTTCAAAATGTCTTCTTTCGTGTTCAGCAGAAGAAACGAGTGAATACAGGTTTTAAATGATGTGAGTAAATGACAGGATTTTTAGTTTTGGGTGAAATGTCCCAGATATAAGATTCCTCAAAGCTTTAATACTGCTTGTGAGCAGTGTTGGGGAAAGTTACTTTTAAAAGTAATGCATTACAATATTGCGTTACTCCATAAAAAAGTAACTTTTTGTGAGTGAGATGAATTAATGCATATTCATATTTATTTTGAACTACAGTAACATCTTCTGATTTCTCTCAACATGGGGACAGGAGAGCTGTCAATCAATAAATTGAAAAAAAAAAGTAACTTGCGTTACTTATTTGAAAAAGTAACTCAGATATTCTCTTGTAAATTAAAAAGTAATGCGTTACTTTACTAGTTACTTGAAAAAAGTAATCTGATTACGTAACTTGTGTTACTTGTAATATATTACCCCCAACACTGCTTGTGAGTATTGTAGTTTGTCATGTTTTACATATATCTGTTTTTTCTTGTGTAGATGGATGTTTACTGCTTCCTTTTCACTGATCTGCTGCTGATCACTAAACCAGTGAAGCGTTTAGAGAAGGTGAAAGTGATCCGACAGCCTCTCCTCCTGCATAATGTGGTGTGCAGAGAACTCAAAGACACAGGTGAGGGTTAAACATTTAACCACGTTATACATTTAATATGAGAAAGGAGGTGAACCAAATAGTGTATGATTGTATTGTGAAATAATAATAGTTCTGATTTTCTTTACTTTTCTTGTCTTAGGCTCGTTTGTCCTCGTCTACCTCAATGAGTTCAAGAGCGCTGTGGCTGCCTACTCTTTCCAGGCCAACAGCGCCACCCAGGGGCGAAGTTGGACTGATGCAATTTGCAATGTCCAGGTAAAATCATGCTGGCCCATTATTACCAATAATGATCTCTGTTTGACATTTCTGATATTATAAATCATTTGAACTGTTCTCTCAGTAGAGATAGTTGGCTGATTTAGCTAACTTGTAAATGCATTTTAGAATCAGCTGCAGCGGTTGCGGTCAGAGGAAGCTCGCAGACAGAAGGCTTGTCTGAAGAAAAGACTACAGGAAGATCAGGAGGAAGATGAGGACAGTTGTAACTCCACGGCTAGTTCACCTCAATTTAGACACAAAGATCAGAGCAACAGGTATTTTATTTTATTTTAAAGATATTTTAAATTGAATTAATTTGATATTTTATGGCCTTATATTATATTATATTATATTATATTATAAATTTAAAATAATTCTGTAAAACTGCTTTGGAACAACCTATTTAAACAAAGTGAATATCAAAGTTGACTAACTGATAGTGTTATAAAATATAAATGTCAAATTGTATTTAATTAAATAAAAAATAAAGAAAACAAATAAAGAAAAATTAATTAATTATAATTAATTACAAAATCTACAAAATTATTATTATATTTTATTATATTATATTATAATAACTACTTTTTTTTCTTTTCTCCGTTTTCTTTTTTCTAATTAATGAATTTTTTTATTTATAATAATTTAATATAAAAATTGGCAATCAGTTGACCTGTTGGGCATTTTGTTTTATCATAAACTCACATTATTGTTTCTCTGTCTTAGCCAATCAGATGGCTCCACAGAAACCCTGTCAGTGATGGATATGGATGAGTCTGGATCGTCTTTGGATCCTTCTACTCTTCAGTCTGACCTAGGTGGGCATTCAGACCAGGATGCCGGTCTGTCCCAACTCACTGACTCTGGCGTCCCACAGCGGGACTTTGAGCCCCATCCAGACAGTCAGGAGGGCTCAGACCTGGACCCACAGTGCCGTTCCATGTCCATGGACAGTGCTTATGGGACACTCTCACCAGAGTCCATGATGGAAACCCAGAGTCGAGTGGCCCCAGTAGAGGAAGACGACTCCGAGGATGACAAGGAGACGACGGGTGACGAGGGAGAAGATGAAGAGCAAGAAAATGCAGAAGAGGAAGACGATGAGGAAGACAAAAGCTCATTTGGATCTCAGAACTCCGTGGCGCTTTCTCTGAAGCCCAGGCGCCGGCCACCCGTTCACTGTCGCCTGCCGTTTTTAGAGAGACTCGCCGTCAAATCCCGTTCTGAGGACAACCTGCTGTCCACAGTTCACCATGATAACCGTAATCACGGTGTTGCCAGGGCAGCCACAGAGCGCACAGGAAGTCGTCACACATGGGAACAGAGGGTTAAATATTTAGAAGCGCCACTCAGCAGGAGCCTGACGGAGCTCAACACTGCTGAATCAGACGAGTGTCTCCCGACAGACGAAAGCCACAGTCTCACATGCAGCTTGCCCTCGAGCATGCTTTTGGACACATTGAGACGAGTCAAAATTGCACATGAGGCTGGTAGCAACCAGATTCCCTGCAGTGCGTCAGACGGGGAGCTCTCGCCCCCTAGTGGCCTGGAGGGAGTGGGCCGCTTTAAGAGACCCCAGCAGCACAAAAAACTCACACTGGCCCAACTCTACAGGATACGCACCACACTGGTGCTCAACTCAACGCTCACAGCCTCGTAAGTGTCATGTTTGTGATTGTACGTGTATTTGGATATTGTTGTTTTCCGTCTTTTACAGAAATTTTGCAAAAATTAAAATTAATTTGCAGAACATTTTATTTCTTAAGCTATTTGTGATATTTTGGTTGTTTTTTTATTGTGTACCGTAACTAAGATATAGGGAGAAAAAAGGAATAATTATAAAAAAAAATTAATATATAATTTTTGTTGTTTTTAAATAATTTTTTTAAGTAAATAAAATTTACTTTATTTTTATTTTCATTTAAATAAAATTAACATTTTTATTTTATTATAACATTGGCAATTATTCAGAGCTACACAAACAAATTATAATACAAACAAATATTCAATTTATTCAATTAATGTATATCTATGATATAGATTGTTCCAAAGTAGTATTACAGAAAATAGAAAAAAGAAAAACTAAAATGTAGAAGTTATGTTTGTAATATAATGTAATATAATATAACAATTTTATAATCTAATTTTCTTTATATATATATATATATATATATATATATATATACTTTAAATAAGCCATTTTATCTAACTATACAATCTAATCACTTTACATTTTATTTTATTTTAAGAATATTTTAAATTGAATTCATTTTATATTTTATGGTCTTATGTTATGTTATAAATTTAAAATAATTCTGTAAACCTGCTTTGGAACAATCTAATTAAACAAAGTGAATATCAAAGTTGACTAACTGACAGTGTTATAAAATAGAAATGTCAAATTGTATTTAATTAAATAAAAAAGAAAGAAAAAAAATCAAGAAAAACGATTAATCGCGATTAATTGCATTCAAAATAAAAGTTTGTTTACATGCTATATGTGTGTGTACTGTGTATATAATTTATATTATATATAAATATATATATATATATATAACATATTTTCCTTAATGTATACATGTATGTGTGTGTATTTATATATACATAATAATTATACACAGTACGTAAATATAAACTTTTATTTTGAATGTGATTCATCATTTTGCAGCCCTAATTTATTAATTTATTTAGCCTCTTTTCCAACACTTCCTCCTCCTGCCCTCAGATGAAATTTTAGTCTTGGATTGACATTGAAACATTTTGTGTTGCGACAAACTTGTGCTGTGAAAAAGTTTTCTGACTCTTGTCATCCTCTTTGTCCTCAGAGAAGTGTAGCATCTTTCTGGGGACGACGTTGAGAGGCGGGACACAAATGCACTCGACCCAGCGAGCTCTCCGGCTGCCCTCTCGCTCCCTGTCCCGGTCGGATGGATTCCTCAGCGTGTAGCTTTCCTGTCGTTTCTGTGCAGGAGTGACGTCCGCAGACTCATTAACTCCCTGCACTTTGTAAAACACAGCTAACTTCTAAAGAGGTCAAAGCTTTCGGTGAGACAGCGCTATTATCAGAACGATAACTTAATATACAAAATGATCAAAGACAAAGGGGTTTGAGAGTATGAGGTTTCAACGCGTCACATGATGGAATATGAGAATAAAACGCCACATCTTGGATTCCTTAATCACCCTGTTTGCTTTCTAAGAGTATTTCTGTTCTGACAGAGGGGTGATTCATGTTAACTGCACTACTGTATGTGACTGTGTATGTGTGTGTGTTTATGAATGAGAAAGTGTGCAAATTCATGTGCATTTGTGTATGACTGAGTGGGTTATAGATCTCGACCTAAACCAAATCACTGTTTGACTTCCGATAACTTGAGTAGCCACTATGGCACATTACGCATTACTTTAGGACCAGTGTTATGTTCATATGACAGGAATATTTCTGTTAACTGCTTATACTATTAAATCTTTGGGTTGACGTGGCTTATATAAGTTATACATGAGCACATCGAACCCCTTACTGTATATTGTGTTGTGTGAGAAGTTGGATTCATAAATGCATAAATAATATATGAAATGCTTCAGCAGAGATGTGGTATAAAAGGCAAACAGACTGAAAAAAAGAACCCTGTATTTTGGTTTATATTGTTTAAGGATTCAGGAAGCGTCGCCTGACACTAGATGAGCACTTATTAGGGATCTTCTGACACTGAATAGGGTGTTTGGTTTAAGTTGAAGCTCATGTTAGTTTTCAAACATTAACATATGTAATGATGATTTATTGGGTTTTTTGGTAATCTTATGATTTTGCAGATACTGCTGTTACCAGAAAGGTTGAAGTGAAACTGACTGGTGCGTCACTAAACCAAGTCCTTCTGAACTCCCGTTTTGAAAGAAAGAAAGAAACAAAAAAACACCCTGCCCAAAGTAAATATGGTGTATTATATGTTTACTTATTAGGCTTTTTGTGTTTGTCATATTTATTGAGCTTGCATTGTTTTATATATATATATAATACGGTCTATAATAGTATCATTTCACTTCACGGTTGTATTTTTGGTTTTGTTTTGTTGTCTTAATTTGTTCATTGTCATTTGTTAAATTAATTTTGAAATCTGCTAAGAACCAAAATAACCTTTTTTTCCATGTGAGGGAGTGTTCTTTAAATGTCTTTCAAAATAAAAGACATCTTTCAGTATTCAGAGTTTGATGTGACTTTTTAGTGACCTCTGAGATGGATGGATGGATAGATAGATAGATAGATAGATAGATAGATAGATAGATAGACATTAAAAATGCATCAAGTTGAAATGAAATAAAGGTTCAAATGAATAGTGCCTTTGACAAATGTGATTTAAGAAATTTGGAGTAACTGACATGTTAAGATCATCTAGCTAAGTTAAACATAAATAATAGGATTTTTCTAAGAACATCAAATATTTAAGTTGACCAACAGGACTGCTTGAACTTTGGTCATCTGGATGATTTATGCATACAGAAAACCTGCATATTGTGCACAGTATACATATTATATAGTGCAGAAAAAGGGATGTATGGAAAAGTTTGGATAAACGCAATGTAAATGTAACCATAAATAAACAGTAAAAATTAGTAATACAGTACTATAGTGAGTAGGAAAACATATTTAGTAAAGGCATTAGTAATGTTGCAAATGATTGTTTTTAACCTCTTATTCATCAAATAATTTTGCGTGTGTGTATTTAAGTAAAATATGCTTCTAAAACGTGGTTCTGATGCAAAAAGCCACATATTAATAAACACACTGATGTAATACAAACAATATATGATAAAAATAATATTTTACACTATACTCTATATAAATTGAGTATTGTTTACACACCTGGCATCTTAAAGATTGAAAACCCCTGTCCTAGTGCACCCTAAAACTTTCCGACAAAAGTAATTCCTCACTATGAGCACTAGAGGGAACTAATTACAAACAACTACAGTGGCGCTGATTCATTGTCATTGAACTGGCTCTGCAAAGGAAAGCTAATGCTAATGTTACTTAATTTTTAAGGTAATATTTCTCACTCAATTTCACTGTATATGTAGTTATAATAACTTGCTAAACTTACTTCACTCTATAAAAGGCCTCTTCAAGGGTGAGTGCTGGCTACTAGGTTACTCGGTGTTGGAAAGTAACTAGTTACATGTAACTGAATTACGTAATTTAATTACAAATTACTGAGAAGAAATGTGTAATTAAATTACATTTTGAATAGGGTAACTTGTAATCTGTAACCCATTACATTTTCAAAGTAAGCTTCCCATTCCCAACACTGCTCATCTCAGCAGAAAGACAGTCAAACATTAGAAAGTGTAATCTAGAAAGAGCTAATATGAGGCTGTGTAAACAGTCCATCTAAACAGTTACTTCCACTGATCTACATTCAGCTACAACTGCTAAATCACTTGAGCATTGTCTATATGTGGACAGTATATGTAATCAAACACAGAATGGCTTTGATTCATCATACAGCAGATGTCGGTCTCCCTGAATATGTTTTATAGAAACATAAACACAAGATGAGATGCTCGGCTGTGTATTTACATGTGGCGGACGTTAAACCGCACATGGTCTCCTCTTACATTAGTTACTCTCAAACGGTTTCATCAGATGGATTATATATCTTATCAGTCAGTGTTTTGACATTCATGCAATCAGATCTTTCTGGGTTGGCCTAAACTCATTCACCCTCTGTGCACTGCAGCGCTTGGCATTCTGGGATGTGTGCGGGCCAAGTTGTATTTACAGGTGATTATATCAGCTAATCGGTGGATTACAGCATGTTGACTCCACACAAGACCCTAATCCTCATGGAAAAGGCAGCGTTCCGGCCCCTGGGATTTTCTGCATTAATCCCATCCTAGATTTGCCGAATCCAGCCCCGACCTCCCCGCCCCCGATTCCCACATCTGGCCTTCTTGGGCTTATCAATGTAATCCTCCATTCTAGAAGTAGTTTATTATGCTTCATCGCTGATACACTGGACTTTAATTATAAAAATGCAGCTTTACGCTGCGACCCAAAAGTAATTACACAACCTGAGTCGATTAGCTGCTCAGTTTGTTTGTGTGTGTGTGTGTGTGTACCTTCATACACACCTCAGTTCAGTATCATGGTACAGTGATTTTCTTTGTAATAAATATATATATATATATATATACACACATACACATACACACGCACACAGAGATGAATGTATTACTCAGCAAGGATGCATTAATTTGATAGTGACAGTAAAGATTTGTAATATTGTTACAAAATATTTCAATATAAATGTTCTTTTGGACTTTCTGTTCATCAAAGAATCGTGGGAAAAAAGTAAATCATAAAACCAGAAACTAATATTAAAACCATGCAAAAAAAAATCACTACTTGAAATAAAATAAACATTATTTAAAATGAACTAACTTTTATAAAAACTTTTATAAATTTCAGCTAGTTGACAAGGCAATATTTTAGTTTAGTTTAACTTTTACTACAATAACAAACACTAAAACTCAAATAATAAAAATAAAATCAATAATTAAAATGACAAAACACAACAAAATTAAAACTTTAACCTAAATATATAAATTTTGATCATATACATTTTGAACTGTGACAGCAAAGTTTCGTAATAATGTTACAAAAGAATTAAAAATAAAATTAAAGAATTAAAATAATTTTAATTAAAGAATTAAAAATAAAAAAGTAAAACATTTATTTCAGCTATATATATATATAACTCAAATAACAAATTAATGTAAAGATTTTTGTCCAATTAATTTGATTATTTGAACTGACGCTGTACTGTACGTCTGTCACAAACCATCGTGAACTCCTGCTTCTCCTTGTGACAGATGTCATAAAGCATCCTGTAAAAATTGCCTGATTAACACAAAAGGGCACTTTGGCAAATCCAGATTACGAGAGCACTTTCCTTTATTAAATGCAGCAATCCCAGCACTCTCTACAGCTCTGGGATTAAGAGCAGGTAGACGCCATTGTCTGTCCAAACAATCCCTCTGTAAGCCTGCCGGTGTGTCTGCGCTCGTGACGTGTGTTAGTGTGAACACCGTTCTCGGAGTTCTCTTTAATCAACATCATCCTCTTTAGAGGCCGAGGTGATTGGATTTAGGTTGTGTTTGTATGAGAAAGAGGAATGGGAATGAGAGCTGAGGTATGTTGACAAGCGCCAGCCATATGGAGAGACTCACCTTGGAGTTATGATTGATAATCAGCTTACTTTCTCAGACCACATTGCTAAAACTGTCCGGTCCTGCAGATTTGCTTTATTCAACATCAAGAAGATCAGGCCCTTTCTTTCGGAACATGCTTCACAACTCCTTGTTCAAGCTCTTGTTCTGTCCAGGCTGGACTAATGCAATGCTCTCTTGGCAGGTCTTCCAGCCAGTTCTATCAAACCTTTACAATTAATCCAGAACACGGCAGCAAGATTAATTTTTAACGAGTCCAAAAGAATGCACGTCACACCTCTGTTTATCAGTTTGCACTGGCTACCAATAGCTGCTCGCATAACATTCAAGGCATTAATGTTTGCCTAAAAAAAACACAACTTGCTCTGCACCCCTTTACCTAAATTCATTACTTCAGACTTATGTGCCCTCTAGAAGCTTGCGTTCTGCAAGTGAACGTCGCTTTATTGTGCCATCCCAAAGAA
>NW_015552546.1:1490065-1497399 GCF_001515605.1 Sinocyclocheilus anshuiensis
TATATATGCTAGAAGGAACCAGCCTCTAGTTTTTTTTTATACTTTCAGATGATTTTTATTATTATAATTATTTTTTAATTGAATTTTTGTGATTATTTGTCAGCACAAATAATAAAAAGATAAATATATAATAAATATAAACAATAAAAAGCATCACAGATGATTCATAATAATTTATATGCCATAAGGAACTAGGCCTGAGGTTTCTTTTTTTTTCGAATTACTTCTGCTTGGCTTAATATTTAAGCTGTTTTTCTGTTCTGATTCGGTCCCATTAGACATAACATATGTCTGCGAGCTCATAATCATTACTTAGGTGTTTTGAAAAATGAAAGTGACCATACGGCACAGTTTATAAAAAGAACTTTACAGAGATTACTGTTATTGTATCAGCCTTAAGGAGCTTATTGTCATTCCAGTATTGTATTTTTGAGGGGGTTAATGCACATGAAAATAAAATGACAAGCATATTACTTAATTAAATGGAAATCCATTTGGAAATGCCAGACGCTGCTAGTGAGAAGGGAGGTAGAGTTGTGATGTAAACGGGTTGCATTTACCACCATTTTTGCAATTAATCTGGTGTACTGTAGTTCATACCTTCAGATTACCAGATGTCAAATCCCTGAAGCCAAAGTAAAAGATAACATGAAATATTCAATTATTTTGTTTCCTAAATGCAAATAAAGAAAGAGCACAGGTGTCTGATTGTGTCTTGCATGTGGTGCTTTGAGCAAATTATAAGTCACCAATCTATTTGTGTTTGATTATTAACCCAAATTTATATCAGGTCATTTCATCCACACATAGTAGCTAAATAAGTGTGACTAGTGATGGTAAAGCATGTGACTAGCCTTCATCAGCCGAATGAGTGTCCAGTAGAGAATGCTGACCTCCCGAAATGTCCCGTCACTTCCAGTCATTAAACATTAGGGCTTAAAGTTCTCCGGCACCATGCCGGATCTCCGGCGTGCAGCGTTTGGCTGTGGAAAAAAATAGTCCTACATAAAAAAATAAATCTTGGGCTGTGTCCGAAATCGCCCCCTATACCCTCATTCACTATTCCCTACATTAGGTCACTAATTCAGTTCACTAGAAGGAGTGAATGAAAACGAATAGTGTGAAAAATGAAAGTGACCATACGGCACAGTTTATAAAAACAACTTTACAGAGATTACTGTTATTGTATCAGCCTTAAGGAGCTTATTGTCATTCCAGTATTGTATTTTTGAGGGGGTTAATGCACATGAAAATAAAATGACAAGCATATTACTTAATTAAATGGAAATCCATTTGGAAATGCCAGACGCTGCTAGTGAGAAGGGAGGTAGAGTTGTGATGTAAACGGGTTGCATTTACCACCATTTTTGCAATTAATCTGGTGTACTGTAGTTCATACCTTCAGATTACCAGATGTCAAATCCCTGAAGCCAAAGTAAAAGATAACATGAAATATTCAATTATTTTGTTTCCTAAATGCAAATAAAGAAAGAGCACAGGTGTCTGATTGTGTCTTGCATGTGGTGCTTTGAGCAAATTATAAGTCACCAATCTATTTGTGTTTGATTATTAACCCAAATTTATATCAGGTCATTTCATCCACACATAGTAGCTAAATAAGTGTGACTAGTGATGGTAAAGCATGTGACTAGCCTTCATCAGCCGAATGAGTGTCCAGTAGAGAATGCTGACCTCCCGAAATGTCCCGTCACTTCCAGTCATTAAACATTAGGGCTTAAAGTTCTCCGGCACCATGCCGGATCTCCGGCGTGCAGCGTTTGGCTGTGGAAAAAAATAGTCCTACATAAAAAAATAAATCTTGGGGGCCTCAAACACTAGCTTGCGCTATTCTTTTATATATATTGTTTTCTTTTTATTTCTTTTTATTTTTTAGCGTCTGCTAAATGACTAAATCTAAATGTAAATATAATATTTTATAAAAATAGTCCTACATAAAAAAATAAATCTTGGGCTGTGTCCGAAATCGCCCCCTATACCCTCATTCACTATTCCCTACATTAGGTCACTAATTCAGTTCACTAGAAGGAGTGAATGAAAACGAATAGTGAATTCGGACACTGAGTGCACCGGAAGGAATGGCGCTTTTGCATAGTTTGTGCTTGCTGTTTATTAATCATTTGAAACTAGCAAACTAGCAGCTCCAGTAGTAAGATTAAAGGATTTATCTTGAACTCTGTCACGGAAATTATGTATAAACCCTAATCAAACAATTTAATAATCAATTTACAATGAATTTATACCCGTGTTGTACATTATGCTGTACACCATGGATGAGCGCTTTGTAAAAATGACCGGATTGATTATTCAGCTGCGGGCGCCATCTTCTTGCGAGATGCGGGAATTCATTCGCCGCGTGACTCTCACGGTGCATTATGGGCATTCTCTAGCCGTTGAGCGTGCACCAGTTGTACACTCGTTTTTGCAGTGCATTGTGGGATTGAATGAGTGCACTCGAGAACGTCCACTATGGTTTCGGACACCACTAAAAATGGCTGTTACCTCAAATAGACAGCCTTGTTGATTGATTTTGAGTCCATGAGTTCACCTACCAATGGTATGAGAGGAGCACAGCTTTCACTCTCAACCAAACTAGTATACTAGCCAATCAGAATGTTTTGCTCTTCTAAACACGAGACGTGCACAATAGTATCCAATTGCAGAGTCGCAGCCCTGATGAATGGAGAAGCGCGACAAAAAGCTGCGAGGCGCAATGGTCAAAGATGTCCATCTAGCGCAGGGTTCCTCAAATCAGGGCCCCTGGAGGGCCAATGCGCTGCAGAGTTTAGCTCCAACCCTGATCAAACTCACCTACCTGTGATTTTCTAATGATCCCGAAGACATCGATTAGCATGCTCAGGTGTGTTTGATTAGGGTTAGAGCTAAACTCTGCAGGAAAGTGGATCTCGTGGGCCAGATTTGAGGATCCCTGATCTAGCGCATATTTACATAGAATAACTCATTAAAAAGCAGCGGAGCTTTGTAAACAGCTCAGAGTAATCATGTCATCTCCATAAAACGATATGATTGCAGAACAAATTTACTGGGATTTTTGAAAAGGTCCTGTTCACACATGTTCTATTAATGGTAACTTTCCGGTAATTTACCAGTAAAGAATGTATGTGTGAAAGGGGCTAAACTCTTCCTCTGTATATGCCGTGAATTTGAATTGCTTAACGTTCATCTGGAAAAACAGTGTGCATCTCACTAGATTTGTAACGTAAATCATTTTATAAACCTTTGCCAACACAGGAGAATACATCAACCTATGTCTAAATATGCCATGTATTGTACATCGCGATTTCAAAATAAAAGTTTCTGCATGTGGCCAAATATTAAAATGAAATGGATTTAAACATGGTTTAATCATGCTGTAAAGTGAAACATCACCAGGCCGTTGGCGCCCTTTGCAGGTATTTATTTTAATGCATAATGTGCTTAAAGGCACAATATGTAATTTTCGCCGCTAGAGGGCGCATATTCAAAATAAACAAATAGACAAAGGCGTATTGTTATGATGTCATTGGCAGGCGACACAATGACACTATGCTGTCACTAGTTAAAATTGCTTATTTCTCTGGATTTAAACATTCTTTGAAACATTTGGGATAATGTAAGTACACAAGTCAGCAAAATATATAACACTGTTCTAGTGGTTTTGGATATTTTAATAAAAAAATCTTACATATCGTGCCTTTAAGTTGGTTATGTTCATATTATGTATAGCATATTACATTATGTATTTGAACAGTACTGTTCAATACAGTCATGTAATTTCTTGGTTTTGATATTTTATTTGAGCAAATTATTATTGCCTCATCGTTAGTTTATATATAAATAGTCATACTAAGGCCTGTATTTTGTTTATATTTCATAGATATTTTAATAAAATGTATTCGTGTGTACTGTTCCTATGTTCCTACATACTTTTGTCTGTATTTAAAATCACATAGTGTTTATTTAGTGTCTAAAGAGTGTTTATAGAGATGGTTCTGTCATTATAAGATGCAAATGAAGTTATTTATCCTTTATTAATTCTCTTTTAGTCTTCAGAGCACAAAGGGTTAACTGTAGGAGGTTCTGCTTGCAGATAAGGGTGGAGTGAACTTGGCAAGTCAGTGTAGACTTTTCTTCTTCAGTAATTAGCTTGGCTTCCAGCAAAGCCATGCTTCAGCATCTTCGAGAAGAACCCATCACGACTACATCACATCTGTTGTAAAATTACATTTGGTTTTCAGTTCCCTGACAGAGATGGGCGAGATCAGTGAAGCGTCCTTACTGGAATACATCTGTTCCTCCGGAGGAAAAGTCAAAAATTCAGATCTGTCCAAAACATATAAGCATTTTATAAACCATAGCGATTTGCAGCTACGTGGTGAGTACATGAGAATATGACATTTTTCACATTCGCGTTCGCTTTAAAGCCTTGTCTTCACTGGAAGCACGACGCGATGCAAAGCGCTCACACACACCAGACGCTTTTTGCGTTTAGAAAAACTAGCTTAACTAAATGAAACCGAACGTGTGGGGTCTCGAGACTCGTTTTGGTAAATTACTTTAATAAAATACATTGTTAATTTGACACGCAAACGCAACGCTCGAGACGCGACGCGACTGACGCACGTGTAGACCTAAGGTTAAAAACTGCTCTAGAATAGACCTTTTAATTTTGTCGAATTGCTAGCAGCGTTAATGAGGTGTTTTTGGGAGCACATTCTGTCATTTTTAACTCTGAAATAAGATTCTTAAAGTTATTTAGTTTCTTAAAAACCTCTAAAGTAACTGTGGCAAACATCTGCTTTAGATTAAAAAGCTACCAACAAATAGAATTACACATGGAATTCTGTCATTTCCTTTGCTCCCTCAGGAAGGGCCTCCACATTCCCGAACCATGACAGTTGAGTTCTAAATACAATATCGTGTTGGTTACAGTTTGATTCATATTCCAGTATTAATCAAAATACGGTCAGATTGAATTATGTAACGCACTAAACGGATTGCCATAATAACCAGAGTAAGCTGATATTCCAATTGCTATAAATCTGAATAATGAATAATGGTAAATCTGAGTGATAGGCCTATTATATATAGAAAGTTGTGAAAAGTTAAACTATTAAGGAAATACATAATTGGCACAAGGAAGAGACTATTTTCCTTGCTTTAATCAGAATATGACCACATTCTGATTGATATTGGAATATTCCTGTGCAAGTTATCACTTTCAGTGTCTTATTTTGATAAATGCTGAATTGTTAATGTTGACAAATGCTTATCTGCTTTTGCTTTTCTGATGGCCTAAATGAATCAGTTGTTGTTCTACACTTACAGACTCATGTGTGAGCTGCTCAATTGTCCAATATTTGATCATTGTTAGATTATTTGCACCTGATTAGCACTCAATTTCAACATCTGTGCCAATTAATGAGCCAATTTATTTTCGTATTACATTCTCAATATGGCTTAAAATCCCATTTTATAGATATCAGCATCTGCCACTGAAAACAAATATTGTTTGAACGCTAGTGTTTTGTTTATGAACATTAAATATTAATGTAAAAATGGCATAGTGTGCCGGCAAAGTGGGCCAAATAAAAAAACATGATGTTCTCATAAGCCATTTAAATTGTAATTACATTAGACGATGTTGCATTTAATCTTACATACATGTGTCAAACATAAATTTATGAAACAATTATCTGTAATGGCTTATAATGCCTCGTCCAGCTGTGCCGGTACAGTTGTGTACAGAGGTTTTAAAATCTGCCTTCATCTGGTACCATCTGACATAGCTTACCAATTATCATAATTATTCTTGATTACCACAGCAGCCTGCATGACATGCTCTAATTCTGGAGTTATAATGATTCCAGTCCTTTTTAGGACAGTGGTTTTGATGGGATCTCGGGCAGTTGCTATATTCTGTGTGGGAACAGAGTCCTCATGTAGTTGGCAAGCATAGACTAATAAATTTGCTCCGAAAATTAAACAGTGTGCCTCTCAGCACCATGACTGGAATTCTGCGGGCTGCAACTGTTGAGTGTTGACTTCCCTTAAGGTTTCCTGTTGTTGTGGATGCTGTGTTGCAATGTCATCCCTGTCTTTTCCCCTGGCAGGAAAACGGAAAGGTTGTGTAGGGTACATTCTCTATTTAAAGATCCTAGTCCTGATATATTTTGGCTGTTTGGCACAGTCCAGTTTAAGTGGTTCTCATTTTTAACCATTAATATATCACAATATGTAAATGTGATTATTATTTTTTTTAAAGTTAACCGTAACGGCATCCCCAGTCTACGTTTAAGTATGTTTGTTGACATAAAAAGAGTAAAATATTTCATAAAACAAATGGAATTCTGGGAAATAATTTTTGTATGTTTATTTTTATTTTATTGTTCTATGTAAATTACATTTTATTAATTCATGTTCATCAGCAATAAAACCATTAGTTCATAAAGTCATCAATTATTTAAAAATGCCTGCTTGTTATATAAAAATAAAATAAAAGATATCAATACTATTAGAGCAAAACAGTGTAAACAATATTTGAAATATTTGATAAAAATGTAAATAAATAATACATCGAACAATAAAGTACTACTGTGAGAAGGGTAAAATGTGTAAAATGTAATTAACAAACAACATTTCCCAAATATTTTAAACATTTATAATTTTTTCTTCACAAAAACCGTGAAAGAAATGTTAAAATAAGCAAATAATAAAAATAAGATTAGACTAAATAAATAAATGTAATAATATAATGGAACAAAAACAAAATATTTTCCAGATATTTTAAACATTTATAACATTTCTTTTTTCACAATATATTGATTTAAGTCTTATGGTGCCTTGGGTGAGAGTGAATAAATTTAGGGGTCAATGGCAAAAAAAGAATAGCCCGGACTTAGACTATATGCTATGCACAAAATATGTTATAATATATATATATATATATATGTATATGTATATATATATGTATATGTATATATGTATATGTATATATATATGTATATGTATATATGTATATGTATATATATATGTATATGTATATATGTATATGTATATATATATGTATATGTATATATGTATATGTATATATATATGTATATGTATATATGTATATGTATATATATATGTATATGTATATATGTATATGTATATATATATGTATATGTATATATGTATATGTATATATATATGTATATGTATATATGTATATGTATATATATATGTATATGTATATATGTATATGTATATATATATGTATATGTATATATGTATATGTATATATATATGTATATGTATATATGTATATGTATATG
>NW_015552546.1:1498307-1499098 GCF_001515605.1 Sinocyclocheilus anshuiensis
CAGAGGTTTTAAAATCTGCCTTCATCTGGTACCATCTGACATAGCTTACCAATTATCATAATTATTCTTGATTACCACAGCAGCCTGCATGACATGCTCTAATTCTGGAGTTATAATGATTCCAGTCCTTTTTAGGACAGTGGTTTTGATGGGATCTCGGGCAGTTGCTATATTCTGTGTGGGAACAGAGTCCTCATGTAGTTGGCAAGCATAGACTAATAAATTTGCTCCGAAAATTAAACAGTGTGCCTCTCAGCACCATGACTGGAATTCTGCGGGCTGCAACTGTTGAGTGTTGACTTCCCTTAAGGTTTCCTGTTGTTGTGGATGCTGTGTTGCAATGTCATCCCTGTCTTTTCCCCTGGCAGGAAAACGGAAAGGTTGTGTAGGGTACATTCTCTATTTAAAGATCCTAGTCCTGATATATTTTGGCTGTTTGGCACAGTCCAGTTTAAGTGGTTCTCATTTTTAACCATTAATATATCACAATATGTAAATGTGATTATTATTTTTTTTAAAGTTAACCGTAACGGCATCCCCAGTCTACGTTTAAGTATGTTTGTTGACATAAAAAGAGTAAAATATTTCATAAAACAAATGGAATTCTGGGAAATAATTTTTGTATGTTTATTTTTATTTTATTGTTCTATGTAAATTACATTTTATTAATTCATGTTCATCAGCAATAAAACCATTAGTTCATAAAGTCATCAATTATTTAAAAATGCCTGCTTGTTATATAAAAATAAAATAAAAGATATCAATACTATTAGAGCAAAACAGTGTAAACA
>NW_015552546.1:1499135-1505202 GCF_001515605.1 Sinocyclocheilus anshuiensis
AAAAAAAAAAAAAAAAAAGATTAGACTAAATGTTTTTAAAATAAAATATTTGATTTGAATAAAAAATAAAATTAGACTAAATAAAATATATATTTAAAATAAAATATTTGATTAAAAAAATAAAAATGTAAATAAATAATACATCGAACAATAAAGTACTACTGTGAGAAGGGTAAAATGTAATAATGATATTTAACAAACAACATTTCCCAAATATTTTAAACATTTATAATTTTTTCTTCACAAAAACCGTGAAAGAAATGTTAAAATAAGCAAATAATAAAAATAAGATTAGACTAAATAAATAAATGTAATAATATAATGGAACAAAAACAAAATATTTTCCAGATATTTTAAACATTTATAACATTTCTTTTTTCACAATATATTGATTTAAGTCTTATGGTGCCTTGGGTGAGAGTGAATAAATTTAGGGGTCAATGGCAAAAAAAGAATAGCCCGGACTTAGACTATATGCTATGCACAAAATATGTTATAATATATATATATATATATATGTATATGTATATATATATGTATATGTATATATGTATATATATATATGTATATATGTATATGTATATATGTATATATATGTTCATTTGAAAGATGAATACTTCAGAATAAGTTTACATGATGACCTTCAACAAAGTGACTCACAGTCTAGCATTGAATGTGTCCGTTGCCGTGGCAACAAAATAACTATTCCACAGAAAATATAGCCAGGATAGAGTAAAACAGCTTCTGCAAACAGAAGCCTTTGTGTGATATAAAAAGTAAACAGGACCATGTAGAGTTACAACTAGAGCAGCGGTTTTCAAATTGTGGGTTGTGAATCACTGCAGAAGGGAAGTATGCGGTTCGGGCAAAATGCAAGAACGATACCGTCATGCCATGTCAGAAATATGAAACGTGTATGTTCTCAAATTCATTGGATCAGTCTGGTGAATCTTTTACTTAATGTATGCCATCAGAGCGTCTACTGAATCAGCATACGATTCACTTAATGAATGGCAAGTTCCATGTCAAAGCTCGCCATGTCACTCTGTTCATATGGTTCATCAGCAATAAAATTATTTGTTCATAATATCATCAATAATTAAAAAAAATGACTTGCAGTGAAAAAAAAACTAAATTTTTAGTGCTGTCAAACGATTAATCGTGATTAATCGCATCCAAAATAAAAGTGTTTGTTTACATATATGTATGTGTACTGTGTATATTTATTATGTATATATAAATACACACACATACAGTATATATTTTGAAAATTTTTACATGTGTATACATTTATATATTTATATTATATTTGATAGTATATACAAATATATTTAATATATAAACATAACATATTTTTCTTAAATATATACATGCATGTGTTTGTATTTATATATACATAATAAATATATACAGTATACACACATATATTATGTAAAAAAAAAAAAAAAGCGTTTATTTTGGATGCGATTAATCGCAATTAATCGTTTTACAGCACTAATTATTATATATCAGTATATCGGCAGCACCACCTGTGTAGTCTGGTTCATGAGCAAATTACTCTTAAGAGTTGGTTCTTTTAATGACTCGTTAATGACTTATTTGAATCAGTCGGATGAATCTTTTAATGAACTCCATGAGAGAACTCATGTCAAAGCTCATTACACCATAGGTGTTCTTACTTGTTGTGCAACAAATAAAGGGAAACTATATTCTACTTAGAGGGATGGAATGAAATTGAAGAAGGAAAATATCTTCTTGGGATCTAAATAAAACTACAAACCAGTGCTGGGGGCATCTGAGGGATGATGACCCATTGGGAATGGTTGTTGAAAAGGCATATGAGCACAGCAGTAATGATGGATTTGTTTGTGCAGCTCTCGTCCCTCTCTGTCATTTAATCATTTTCTATTCTTGTATAGTAATTCGAGCCAGTTTCTGGTTTCTCCCTGCTGCAGTCAGTCTGTGCTAAAGTGATGTTGCATAACATCACAAACTCCCACAGGCCAGGAATCAGAGTCCAGTGTTTGTGCCAAACGTTACACTACTAATCTTTCCAGTCAAAAACATGCAGACAGAACAAATCAATCAATAAACCAGTGTTCAAGGTTTGTTTTCAATCACAAATCAGGAAATGTTGTTTTTAAAGAAGTAGTTCGCCCAAAAATTAACATGTGCTGAAAATGTACTCTCAGGCCATCCAAGATGTAGATGAGTTTATTTCACCGCAACAGATTTGAAGAAATGTAGTATTACATCACTTGATCACTAATGGACCCTCTGCAGTGAATGGGTGCCATCAGAATGAGAGTCCAAACAGCTTATAAAAACATCACAACAATCCACAAGTAATCCACACCACTCCAGTCCATAAATTAAAATCTTGTCAAGTGAAAAGATACGTGATTGTAAGAAACAAATCCATCATTAATGTGTTTTTAACATCAAACCTTTGCTTCCAGTTAGTCCTCTATCCATAATTTTGCTTTCTCCAGTGAAGAAGTTGTCTGAAACAGGAGAGAAATATGCAGATCAAGCACCATTTGCAAGCAAAAACAGTCCAAAACAGTTCTAAACAAATATGTTGGTGGATTTTAATGTGAGAGGACAACAAGAGATGGACTTTTTCACTGGAGGAAGCATCATTGATTATGGACTAGTATTTTGCCCAGAAGTGACGGTTTAAAGATAAAAAACTGAAACTGTGGATTTTTTTTTTTTTTTTTTACAAATGTGGAGCTTTTTACTTCACTAGACGTTAATTGATGAACTGTAGTCATGTGGATTACTTGTGGATTATTCTGATGTTTTTATCAGCTGTTTGGATTCTGACGGCACCCATTCACTGTAGAGGATCCATTGGTGAGCAAACAATGTAATACTAAATTTCAAATCTGTTGCGATGGAAAACAAAAACAAACTCAACTACATCTTGGATGATCTGAGGATGAGTACATTTTCAGCAAATGTTCAGTTTTGGGTGAACTATTCCTTTAAAGCTATGCTAATTCTGTCATCTTTTACTCACCCTCATCACCATCCAATCCTGTGTGACTTTCGTTTTTCAGGGGAACACAAAAGAAAAAAAGTGTAATTACAAAATGTAACTGATTTTGTGTTTCACAAAAGAAAGCCGTACAGGTTTTAATTCTAGCCTCTGGCATCCTTTGGGTTTTCTTCTGATGCTGAGTTTAGATTTACAAAGGAAAGAACGAATGCAAGATAAATCTCCTAAGATAAATTTGGAAAACATGCTGGGGAAAAATATTTGCAAGCACATACTTATGACACTTTAATCTCTTTTTTTCCCTCTAGCCAAATACAGAGAAGAGTTCAAACTCATCATTGATCGAATTGCGGTGGTGAAATCTGAGAATGTGAGTACATGTGTTGTCTAATCATTATTGCAGTTTAAACTAATCAACTCCTCCCTCAGTCTGATTATATAATCATTAGAGCATTTTTGCATGTGTAATACGATCACATTTTATTCCCTGTCCCTGAAGAATAGTCGCAGAGGACTCTATTCCCACAGTGATTCATTATTTACTCTGTGACTGGGATAAGCTTCACTTTCTCACGTTAATGCTATACACCACACCCTTACGATCTTGGATCATTGTCCCACATGTGTACTTTCCCTCGGATGTGATCACTTTCAGTCTGTTCTGAAACTGTAATCCATTGTTTTCCGGCCATACACTACCATTCATAAGTTTGGGGTCAGACTTTTAAGGTTTTTGAAGGGTATCTCATATACTCCCAAAGAGAGCATTTATTTGATCAAAAGTACAGTGAAATATTGAGAAATAATATTACAATTTCAAATAACTGTTTTCTATTTGAATATTTTCAAATGTAATTTATTCCTGTGATGCAAAGCTGAATTTTCAGCATCATTACTCCAGTCTTCTGTTTATTTAGATAGAAATAGAAATCTTTCTTACGTATCTTTAATGTCACTTTTGATCAATTTAATGAATCTACAGTGGTGTGAAAAAGTGTTGGCCCCCTTCCTGATTTTCATATTTTGTCTATATTTTTTCAAATAACAGAATGAATGTAATGGTTCCTTTTTCATTTCAGGGAGAGAAATATCTCATCCTCAAGAAGAAGTATAGACAGCAAATGCAAGAGCGAGAGTCTGGCGGTGGAAAGAGAGGAGAATCAATCAAGCTGGTTCATCCGAACCCACAAAATGATCTCCGGGTCTCCAATCCAGTGCAGAACTGCAACCCAACAGCTCAGAAACCAGCACTGGTGGCCTGGTGCTCAGGACCCATGATTACAGTCACAGAGGCACCAGAACCGACTCGTACAGATGTTGTGAGTGATTATTGATCATAATAGTTCTGTTTTACTCATTGTAGATCAGTATTAAAAGAATAGTTCACTCAAAAATGAAAATTCACTGACAACTTCAGGTTGTGAGTTTGTTTCTTCATCAGAACACATTTGGAGAAATTTTGAATAACATCACTTGCTCACCAATGGATCCTTTGCAGTGAATGGGTGCCGTCAGAATGAGAGTCCAAACCGCTGATAAAAACATCACAATAATCCACAAGCAATCCACACCACTCCAGTCCATCAATTAACATCTTATGAAGCATGTTTGTAATAATAAAAAAAAAAACATAGTGAAGACACTTTTAACATCAAACTGTAAATACGAGTCCTCTATCCAGTCATCTTGTCTGAATCAGGAGAGAAATATGCACAGATCAAGCACCGTTTACAAGTGAAAACAGTCCAAAACTGTTATAAACAAATATGTCGATGGATTTTGATGTGAGAGGACAACAGGGGATGGGCTTTTCCATTGTTAAGCATTATTATGGATTATGGACTTGGCAAGAAGCAACGTTTTAAAGTTAAAATGCCCTACTGATGGATTTGTTTCTTACAAACACACAGCTTTTTACTTCACAAGACGTTAATTGATGGACTGGAGTGGTGTGGATTACTTGTGATGTCTCATTCTGATGGCACCCATTCACTGTAAATTCATTTTTCATTTTTGGGTGAACTGTTTCTTTAAGAGGAGTAAACATCAAGTAAAACCTCTCTTATAGCTCAGTGACCACTTTTGTCACATCCGTGTTATCATACATGACACATCATGACATCTTATGATTTTACTAAAAAAAACATAAAGAAGAAGAAGAAACAAGAACTAAAGTGTAATCTGGATGAGTGATTTAACCACAGTATTTCATCAGTGTTCTGCGATGTGACGTTATTCCAGTAAACATAGTATTTAAAGCTCTGCTTGAATGTAAGGCGTTATTGTTGTCCAAGTATTTGTTATAGTCTCAGTTAGACTAACTGGCATGACATGTTCACATCAACTAAAGTAGTGTAAAACTCTTGTGAAATTCAGGTCTCTATTAATCATTTTCTTGGATATCATTCAGAATCCGGTGTTTTTCCTTAGACTGTTTGCTAAAGCTTTTCTAGTCTGAAAGAAGCAGCTGGTGATAAGAGAAAGCTTGTCAAAAGCAGATAACATAGTGTTTCAGTTGCCTTATCTTTAGCTGTAGGATTTCAGCTGTTCAAAGCGTTATTTTGAAGCACATATTGAGACTTCCGGCAAGGTAGAGTATAGTGGGCATGTAAAATTTCATTTTTGGGATGATTAATTGCTATTTTTTGCTTGGTTTTAAGATAATCTTCATTTATCTATGATGCCTGGAAGCATCTTTGAATAATTTAACCCTGTGTGGTTTGCATCTCTGTGTGGCGGCCTTGACAAAAACTTCACTTACAAGAGCATTGAGTATGTAGGTTAAAGTTGCCACACAACTGTCACAGCACAACATTCACATTACTATTATTGGTAAACACAGCTATTAATGCAAATCTGTGATGATCTTATGATTTTAATTTGAAAAAGTGGTTTATCTCTATAAAAACGTAAACATCATTATGTCCTCATTATTGGAATTTGTGAGCTGATGATAGGGATTATTATAGTTAAAACGAAATAAAATATAAATATTTGATAGAAATATTGTCTCTCTGCAACTTCAAGTTGAAGTACTAAAAGTATCTAACTGGGGGGGGGGGG
>NW_015552546.1:1505478-1510993 GCF_001515605.1 Sinocyclocheilus anshuiensis
AATTAATTAAACCAAAATACTAATATTCTTAAAAAAAGAAAACTGAAAATCTAAAAACAAGTTTAATTTAAAATGTAAATGAAAACAAATTGAATGTGAAAAAGTGGTATAATACTCTATAAAGGTAAACATCATAAGCATATCCATTATGCGTCCATATTATGAGAATTTTGAATTTTGTTATTAAAGTTAAAAAAGTTAAATTATTGAAAATGTTAATTTATTCAATTAATAACATTAACATTTATACAGATAATGTATTTTGTGTGTGTGTGTATATATATATATATATATATGAATATATATATATATGAATATATGTTCAAAGAAAATTTCAAATTGAAATTTGGCAACTAACCGAAATAAGTTGAAGCACTAAAACTACTAACTACTACTACAAAAAAAATAAAATTAAACAAAATCAGACAAAATAAATTTAAATCAAATTTGTATTGAATGTGTAATTCAAGTTTATATTAATATAAACATTGATAGTAGATTCTGCTAAAAAACACTGGTTAATGAGTTGCAGTTTTCACTCACACATGGAGCGCATCAGCGCATGCAGTTCAACACACAATAGTGTGAATTTCCTGTCAGCGCTTATTTCAGTCACTTTGAAATTGTGTCTAGAAAACTGTTAAACAGACATAGCCTACTATATGAAAGCATGAAAGTAGCTGCATTTATTTCTGAGCAATGAAACACCATCTTCCTATAGTTTGGTTTTCCTGATCTCAGTATGAGGAGGAGTGAATGTCTTCCATTTATGTCTACTGAGGATGTGTTTGGCCTGTTGAGCTGGTATTTTTTCAGCATCAGCTGATCTGAGCACAGTGAAGTGATCTTAGGGAAGTGTAACTTCTGCTTTTCTTGTGATTAGCAGGCAGACAGCACCCTCTCACTGCCAGCAGCAGAGGAGAAACCAGAGGAGCTTTCAGCCTCAGACCGAGAAGATGAACTCGACAAGGATTCAGGGTCAAAGGTTAGAGCCAAGTAGCTTGAAAAAACAATACCTGTTTTTTTAAAACTGATCACACGCTCTTTAAGATGTTTCTGTTGCTCTGTCTGAAATGGAACTAACTTGAATGATTTAGAGCAAGCTTCTCTTAGTTGTCATAAAAGCACTAGAACATAGAAGGGTCATAGGCATTTCTGTATGTATTATTTACACACTTTAAAAAAACACACACAAAAAATGCATTTCGAACAGACAATGGCTTTAATATACCTTTTGTGATTTAACATTATTAAAATATTTTAATTAAAACTGAATTTGATGTTTTATCCTGGGCTTAAAGTAAATAGGAGGCTTTACCATCCAGAAAGAAAAATAATAATAATAAAGACATAATATATAATATTATAATCATAATCTCAATCATAATATTTATACAATATTATTTTATAAATATTATATTCAATCATATAATATTATTTCATATTTAAAATTATAATTATAAATTGTAAAAAACAAATTATAAAGTAATTTTATAAAATACATTTACATCCAGCTAATTAGATGCCAAGACCTATGTATATATATAATCACAAAGTACACAAAAAGGCCTGCACTCTAAAAAATATTATATTATGTATTTAAAAACAACAGGTGAAGCTGTTTTTTAAATAAAAAAGTGAAAAGTAAAAAAATGTTTTTAATGCAAAATTAAAGTTTTGTCAGCATTCAAGAAGGCATTTTGTTTTCACGTCACATAAACAGGAAATGACATGACAAGGAGGCCCACTGTTGACCCTCATGACTGTGTCAAGCCTTTTTTAGTATTCAGATTTAAGTTTAGCTAAACACTGAGAATACTTCATGGTATTATTTAAAAGAAATGGTATTTCTTGAAAACATGTTTGCAACATTTTTGAAAATCATGATTAGCATAAGCAATCAATTTCTTAGCAATCAATCAATGCACATGCATCTGATTTTTTTCCTCAATATTTTTTATTTTTAATTATTTGTCAATTGTCATTGCTCTTATTTGTACGTCCCTACTTATCATTCACCCAAAAGCTGACACAATAATTCAGGAGCTCCTAAACAATCTTCTATGATATCTGTAATACTAGGACTAACCAAAAGGTGGCGCCAGGTAAATAGCTGGATTTTTGAAAGGCCTTATTTCAGCCAGGGGTGACAGCATGAAAGACACATTCATTTACATTTGAATGAAGCTTTCTGTTCTTGTGCAAAACAGCAACATGCTCCTCCTCATTATAGAGAAAATGATCATCTGTGCTCTGCGAACATTTGTATGCAGATTAACCTGAGATGCGGCTAGTTAAAGGCCAATAGCGTAATGTTAAAACATAAGATTTTTGTTTTATTTTATTTTATTTAAGTACAAGTAATATAAGTAAATATTGAGTCTTATATTTTGCTCTTAGAGCTTTAAAACATTAAGTGTTTTGTTTTGCATTAAAGCTTCCTCTTTCAACCGCACCACTTGCAAACTGTTTAAGTGGAAAAGATTCACACTTGAAAGCTCTTCACGCCTGAAAGCTCTTTCCAAGAAGCGAGACGAAACTGACTAGTCCTTCATAGGAATTATTCATATGATGCATTGAAGCTGAAATCATCTGCATAAAATGTGATATTTTTAATATTCTACAATGCAGCGAATCTCTTTCATTGACGTATTCATTACTGCATTCCGGTTTCACTACTGTGATTATTTGTCACCAGTCTGGTTGATCTCCACATGGAAAAATAATCATCTTACATGCAATTATTCAGTCACTCACCCCGCGCCTTTCATTCTTCTTTCAAAAGGAAACATGTCTGGCTTGGTTCCTATTTAAGCACAGGTAAACAAATATTGCACGCAGTTTTAGGAAAAGAGACCTTGTTAGTGTAGCCTATATGAAAGAGTGCAAGTGTTTTCCCACTGTCTCGGACACTCTACAGCTGTCCTGCAAACAATTAGCCATCACGTGCGCTGAAAAAATCACCCAAACGCTCCATTTTCCCTCACATTAATCAGTCTGACTGACACTTCAGTACATTAAGAGAAATTGACCATCGCTTTGGCTCACAAAACTAGTGGCTTCTGGTAAAACGGCATACAATAAAAAAAAACAAAAGGCGTAGTTAAGAGCAATTTGGTGCTCATTGGAGCCAATAATTCACCTCTGGCGAGTTTTAAGTGGGTTTTTTATGGTTGTGTGACCTGTCAAGAGAGCAAATTGGAGGAATTATCCTTTGTTTTTACTGTTCTCCCATCTCAACGAGCTGATTTGTTGTGCTTTTGAGGTAAACGTCCCTGGAAGTTTTGTTTCTGGTATTCAGTGTGAGTCTGTGTACTGACAAACAGAGCAGCATTATGGGTGTTTCCTGTATTCGCTGTGTTGACTGCATCTATATGTGTGTACTGAGGACTTTGTGGTCTGTTTGCGTTGTTTATTTGCTACCAGAGTTCGTTCATTCTTCTCAGCGCTGGGTTCCCCTCCACTCATACCGCAACTACAGAACAGGAAGAGGAACTGCATGACTGCCAAACCACAACGGCCACTCTAGTGTGTCACTTTATTTACGTTACTAACTGTACAGTTTCCCACAGACTCCTCCGAGCTCCAGGTGATACTGACAGGTGGTTTTGTGAGTGATTTTGTGAATCATATCATATCGTGTTCCTTTCCCAGAGTGAATCCGAGCAGGGTGAGGAGTGTGGAGGAAGTTTGGGATTCACCGCTGTGGCTGTGAGTGTAATAACACACTGTTAAAACAGTTTAATCAAAACACACATTATAAGAAACATTTATCATGTTATATTTACAGCAGAATACCGTTTCTTACTGTAGTTACTGTTACTACAATAAACTATGGTTTTAATCTCCACTGTCATCAAAAGCATTTAAACAACAGAAAGAGTCTTAGACTGTCTGACGCAGATCTTATATTAATTCATCATAATTTGACAGTGGTTATTTTGTGCCCTGATTAAGAAACTTAAAATCAAGTTATTCCAGGGTCTCTCTTTAAGAAGTATTGTAAGTTGCTTTAGATAAAAACATCTTCTAAATGACTATTTACTTACTATATGGAATCAAATTTACCATGGTAAATATTTGGGATTGTGTGGACTTTATGAAACTGGTATGAAGGCATTTGCTAAGAAAATATAAGAAACTGTTCAAATGTGGTCTTTTTTTTGTGTTTTTTTTGAAAGAAACAAATGCATACTTTTATTCACTAAGGTCACATTAAATTGATCAAGCATACAATAAAGACATTTATAATGTTACATAAGACTTTTATTTCAATTAAATGTTCTTTTGAACAGAAAATTCAAAAGAACATTTATTTATTTCAAATAAATGTTCTTTTGAATTTTCTGTTCATAAAAGAAGCATAAAAAAATGATCACAGATTCCACAAAAATATTAAGCAGCAAAAAGCACCAATAATAATTGATAAAATTCAACTTTACTATAAGAAATTACATTTTAAAATATATTCAAGTACAAAACTGTTATTTTAAAATGTAATATCATTTCACAGTATTACTGTTTTTAGTGTATTTTCTACTCAAATAAATGCAGCCTTGCTGAACATAAGAGAATTCTTTCAAAAGATTAAAAAATCTTAACTTTTGACCGGTAGTGTATATATATATATAAATATACTATTTATTTATAAGTAAGGAAAAAAATAACTAGCAAAGGCAGCTTGGGTCGTTTCTGCTTTTATCCAACAGTTCAATAAACAGTAAGTTAAAACTGAGTAACTTACAGGTACTTCTAAACAAAGCCACAGCAGAAACACTGCAACACCGAACAACACACAATAGTGGTGCTTCATTCCTAAACCATGCAGTGTTTTGAAGCAATCGGGTTGAATTACTGATTCAATGACTCACTCATAAAGACAGTCACTTGTCGCCACCTACTAGAGAAATGATCTAATGCACAGACCGGATTCAGGTTTGAGGACTGGAACTAGCTGCTGTATAATAAGAAATATTTTTTAAAAATGTAGTGAAAAATGTAAGAGTTTATTGCTGTAGAATTACAATGACTCGCCATGTCTGCATTATAATAATCTCTTTATTGTGTATCTTGTATCCCTGATCTTCTGCATAGCTACTACAACTGATCTGTTCTCTGTCATACAAACAGAGCCAAAAAGAACAGCATGGTGAAATCATGCCTGCCAGCATACAGCTTCTGTATGTGACCTCGGGTCTCTGAACAAATATAACTTGGAGGGGGCGAGAGAGAGAGAGAAAGAGAGGACCGGGAAAATTAAAGAAAGTGCACAAGAAAGAGAGAGGATGCATCCGGCACGTCTACGGCCAAGAATTCCTTTTAATTCAAAACTGAGTTCTCAGGATTCCTGTTGAATTGCTCACTCGCTCAGAAGTGACAGCACATAGTTTAAGAGCGTCATCATCCTTGAAGGCCAGTGCAGTTTACCATCAGCTAAATCTACACTCGAGGTACTGATGATTCTCAGCTTTGTGGTTCATGGCTGACTCATCTCCCCTCAATCAATCTTCACACA
>NW_015552546.1:1511689-1517138 GCF_001515605.1 Sinocyclocheilus anshuiensis
GGTATAGTGACTTTTATATATTTATTACAATTACATAAATTAGAATTGTGATTTAAAATGCAAAATCACATATAAAACGGGTAGATTCAAATTCTATCATTTATTCTTCTGTCGATATATATATATATATATATATATATGAATATATATATATATGAATATATGTTCAAAGAAAATTTCAAATTGAAATTTGGCAACTAACCGAAATAAGTTGAAGCACTAAAACTACTAACTACTACTACAAAAAAAATAAAATTAAACAAAATCAGACAAAATAAATTTAAATCAAATTTGTATTGAATGTGTAATTCAAGTTTATATTAATATAAACATTGATAGTAGATTCTGCTAAAAAACACTGGTTAATGAGTTGCAGTTTTCACTCACACATGGAGCGCATCAGCGCATGCAGTTCAACACACAATAGTGTGAATTTCCTGTCAGCGCTTATTTCAGTCACTTTGAAATTGTGTCTAGAAAACTGTTAAACAGACATAGCCTACTATATGAAAGCATGAAAGTAGCTGCATTTATTTCTGAGCAATGAAACACCATCTTCCTATAGTTTGGTTTTCCTGATCTCAGTATGAGGAGGAGTGAATGTCTTCCATTTATGTCTACTGAGGATGTGTTTGGCCTGTTGAGCTGGTATTTTTTCAGCATCAGCTGATCTGAGCACAGTGAAGTGATCTTAGGGAAGTGTAACTTCTGCTTTTCTTGTGATTAGCAGGCAGACAGCACCCTCTCACTGCCAGCAGCAGAGGAGAAACCAGAGGAGCTTTCAGCCTCAGACCGAGAAGATGAACTCGACAAGGATTCAGGGTCAAAGGTTAGAGCCAAGTAGCTTGAAAAAACAATACCTGTTTTTTTAAAACTGATCACACGCTCTTTAAGATGTTTCTGTTGCTCTGTCTGAAATGGAACTAACTTGAATGATTTAGAGCAAGCTTCTCTTAGTTGTCATAAAAGCACTAGAACATAGAAGGGTCATAGGCATTTCTGTATGTATTATTTACACACTTTAAAAAAACACACACAAAAAATGCATTTCGAACAGACAATGGCTTTAATATACCTTTTGTGATTTAACATTATTAAAATATTTTAATTAAAACTGAATTTGATGTTTTATCCTGGGCTTAAAGTAAATAGGAGGCTTTACCATCCAGAAAGAAAAATAATAATAATAAAGACATAATATATAATATTATAATCATAATCTCAATCATAATATTTATACAATATTATTTTATAAATATTATATTCAATCATATAATATTATTTCATATTTAAAATTATAATTATAAATTGTAAAAAACAAATTATAAAGTAATTTTATAAAATACATTTACATCCAGCTAATTAGATGCCAAGACCTATGTATATATATAATCACAAAGTACACAAAAAGGCCTGCACTCTAAAAAATATTATATTATGTATTTAAAAACAACAGGTGAAGCTGTTTTTTAAATAAAAAAGTGAAAAGTAAAAAAATGTTTTTAATGCAAAATTAAAGTTTTGTCAGCATTCAAGAAGGCATTTTGTTTTCACGTCACATAAACAGGAAATGACATGACAAGGAGGCCCACTGTTGACCCTCATGACTGTGTCAAGCCTTTTTTAGTATTCAGATTTAAGTTTAGCTAAACACTGAGAATACTTCATGGTATTATTTAAAAGAAATGGTATTTCTTGAAAACATGTTTGCAACATTTTTGAAAATCATGATTAGCATAAGCAATCAATTTCTTAGCAATCAATCAATGCACATGCATCTGATTTTTTTCCTCAATATTTTTTATTTTTAATTATTTGTCAATTGTCATTGCTCTTATTTGTACGTCCCTACTTATCATTCACCCAAAAGCTGACACAATAATTCAGGAGCTCCTAAACAATCTTCTATGATATCTGTAATACTAGGACTAACCAAAAGGTGGCGCCAGGTAAATAGCTGGATTTTTGAAAGGCCTTATTTCAGCCAGGGGTGACAGCATGAAAGACACATTCATTTACATTTGAATGAAGCTTTCTGTTCTTGTGCAAAACAGCAACATGCTCCTCCTCATTATAGAGAAAATGATCATCTGTGCTCTGCGAACATTTGTATGCAGATTAACCTGAGATGCGGCTAGTTAAAGGCCAATAGCGTAATGTTAAAACATAAGATTTTTGTTTTATTTTATTTTATTTAAGTACAAGTAATATAAGTAAATATTGAGTCTTATATTTTGCTCTTAGAGCTTTAAAACATTAAGTGTTTTGTTTTGCATTAAAGCTTCCTCTTTCAACCGCACCACTTGCAAACTGTTTAAGTGGAAAAGATTCACACTTGAAAGCTCTTCACGCCTGAAAGCTCTTTCCAAGAAGCGAGACGAAACTGACTAGTCCTTCATAGGAATTATTCATATGATGCATTGAAGCTGAAATCATCTGCATAAAATGTGATATTTTTAATATTCTACAATGCAGCGAATCTCTTTCATTGACGTATTCATTACTGCATTCCGGTTTCACTACTGTGATTATTTGTCACCAGTCTGGTTGATCTCCACATGGAAAAATAATCATCTTACATGCAATTATTCAGTCACTCACCCCGCGCCTTTCATTCTTCTTTCAAAAGGAAACATGTCTGGCTTGGTTCCTATTTAAGCACAGGTAAACAAATATTGCACGCAGTTTTAGGAAAAGAGACCTTGTTAGTGTAGCCTATATGAAAGAGTGCAAGTGTTTTCCCACTGTCTCGGACACTCTACAGCTGTCCTGCAAACAATTAGCCATCACGTGCGCTGAAAAAATCACCCAAACGCTCCATTTTCCCTCACATTAATCAGTCTGACTGACACTTCAGTACATTAAGAGAAATTGACCATCGCTTTGGCTCACAAAACTAGTGGCTTCTGGTAAAACGGCATACAATAAAAAAAAACAAAAGGCGTAGTTAAGAGCAATTTGGTGCTCATTGGAGCCAATAATTCACCTCTGGCGAGTTTTAAGTGGGTTTTTTATGGTTGTGTGACCTGTCAAGAGAGCAAATTGGAGGAATTATCCTTTGTTTTTACTGTTCTCCCATTTCCACAAGCAGATTTGTTGTGTTTTTGTTTCTGGTATTCAGTGTGAGGCTGTGTACTGATAAACAGAGCGGCATTATGGGTGTTTCCTGTATTTGCTGTGTTGACTGCGTCTTTGCTGGGGTCTGTTTATGTCCGTGTGTGTACTGATGACTTTGTGGACTGTTTGCGTTGTTTATTTGCTTGAGTTCGTTCATTCTTCACAGCTCCGGGTTCCCCTCCACTCATACCACAACTACAGAACAGGAAGAGGAACCTGCCAAACCCAAACGCCCACTTTAGCGTGTCGCATTATTTGTGTTACGAACTGTACAGTTTCACACTGACTCCTCCAAGCTCCAGATGATACTGACAGGTGGTTTTGTGAGTCATATCATATCCTGTTTCTTTCCCAGAGTGAATCCGAGCAGGATGAGGATGGAGGCAGTTTGGGATCCACCGCTGTGGCTGTGAGTGTACATAGCACATAACTGATCATAACACACATAATAAGAAACATTTATTATGGCAAATTTACAGAAAAAATACTTTTTGTTACTGTTGCTACAATAAAACTGTGGTTTATATACCACTGTCATAAAAAAAGCAATTAAACCACAGAAAGATTCCTAGACTTTTTGAAGGAGATGGCATATTAATGTATCATAATTTGACAGTAAAAACAGTTTGGTTAAAGATTATGTGCCCTTAAATTAAGACATTTAAGCTCAGGTTACTCCAGGTGTCTCTACTGTACTGTAAGTTTGGTAGGGTAAAATCATCCGGTAAATGATTATTTGCTTACCATTTGATGAAATTTAAAAAATAATAATAATAATTTGCCATGGTAAATGTTTGGGATTATGTGGAATTTCTGAAACAAACTTGTGTCATACTTGGCGGCTAAGACACTACTGTTCAAAAGTTTGGGATCAATAGGAAAAGAAAAAATATATATATTTTTGTTCAGCAAGGACACATTAAATTTACAAAAAGTAACAGTAAAGACATTTATTAAAGTATCCTGAAAAAAAAAAAAACACTGTTTCTACAAAAAAATATTAAGCAGCGTAACTGTTTTTAGCATTGATAATATTAAGAAATGTTTCTTGAGCAGCAAATCAGAATATTAGAATGATTCCTGAAGGATCATGTGACACTGAAAACTGGAGTAATGATGCTGAAAATTCAGCTTTCATCACAGGAATAATTTACATTTTACAATATATAAAAATAGAGAACTGTTATTTTAAATTGTGATATTTCACAAAAGTACTGTTTTACTGTGATTGATCAAATAAATGCAGCCTTGGTGAGAGACTTCCGTCAAAAACATTTTACAGACCCCAGACGTTTTAGTAGTAGTGTAATTGTAAGTGAGATACTGAATTTAACATTTTGATTTCAGTGTAATATCACTATTGTAAAGTACTCTTCTTATTTGTTTCGTCCCTAGCTTGATCCTCTTGAGAAAGAGTGGATCTTCTCTGCAGCAAGTGGCAAACTGTCTCACCTCACTCAGCTCCTGAAGCAAGACTCCTCCCTGGCCAATAAAAAGGTAGATATCATCAGTATATACTCGCATTAAGTGTCCTGTGTTGCATAATGTGTCCCTCTCCACCTGAATACATGAATGTAATTTGAATGCATGCGTCTCATATCATAAGCTCAGTTTTAATAATGAATGTTTCTTGATCTTTTCACATGCTCGGAACAAAATAGGACTTCACCTCAGTAAGTTTGCAACCGATCATACAACACTGCACGTACAGTAAAAGCTACAGTATAAGTTTAGACATGTATGTCTGAATTAATATTTTTCATGATATTAAAAACCTCAACATGAGATGGAAATTAATTTGTGAAATTTTCTAAATTTTAAATAATTTAAACACAAAATAAATATTTTAAATTATACTATATTAATAAATTAACTAAAATAAATTGTTAATAAACTAATTACAATTACATTAATACATTATATTATTAAATTAGTTAAAATAAATGAATCAAAATTCAATCAATCATAAAATATTTAAAAAATATAAAATGTAAAAAAAAATATATATATATATTTTTAGTTCCTTGAATACGGTTTAAAAAGTAGGATGAAGCTTGCAACATTGATTGAGTGGCATAATCACTAAATCACTAAATAATAACCTTCCACTTTGTGATATTTGATAGTTTTATTGACTTCACTGATCTTCTGAAATGTCACATGTAAAAAAAATTGATATTAAAGGAGTGGATGTTTCCAAACTTGACTGGTGATACAGTATACACAAAACTTCTAAAAGTCTTGAATGACAATTTACACTTGCTATAATTTTGTCATTGTAATTTTGTTCATTAATGGATTTCTCTCTCTCTCTCTCTCTCTCTCTCTCTCT
>NW_015552546.1:1517175-1531035 GCF_001515605.1 Sinocyclocheilus anshuiensis
TCTCACACTCACACTCACACTCTCACACTCTCACACTCTCACACTCACACTCTCACACTCTCACACTCACACTCTCACACTCTCACTCTCTCTCTCTCTCTCTCACACACACACTCTCACACTCTCACACTCTCTCTCTCTCTCTCTTATATCTCCTGGATTTGACTTCCAAAAGGGGGTGAGTTAAAATTTTTGTCTTTTTCATTGTTGGGGAAACTGTTTAAAAACGGTGTTGAGATCGCGACTTTTGCTTGGCTGTAAAGCTGCATTCTCACTCAACAGCAATGTAGTATTTTATCACACGTTGGAAAAGCTAGTTACTAGAAAAGCTACACAATTTTTTTAGTTAGTTCCTCATAAAAAAACTTTTTTTTGTTAAGCATCGTTATGTTTCAGGTGATTAGTACTGATCATTGTAAATGTTTGCCAGCGTGGTGAGAAGCTCGTCAGCGATGTACATGACGTTAGAGTTCTGGACCGCCGATTCCCTGTGGCTCCTCGCAAGGTTACCGACTTTCCACAGTTTCCACCCTCGTACCCAGGTGCGACACAGACCAAAGAGCAAAGCTCAACCCCGATCATGCATTTCAAAGGCTTATTTTCAGAAGGATTATGAAAGATAGCTTTTTAGCTCCTTCACCCCCCAAAAACAAGCTCAAATCCTTTTATTTGTCCCCCCTGTGCGCTTAAGAGCTTTGAGCCGGTGTTTGTGGTCCCTGCCTGGGCCGGAGTTCTCACACTGTCCCGTGTCGGACCACCTTCTAAGAACCTCTAAGCCCTTCGCCTTCCCCGCGCCGACAAGATACAACGGTGGCCATTGAAGTGCGGGAGAGATTAGGCCTCACCTCAAAGACTTCAACCACTTAAAGATAATCTGAAAGTAATAGAGCAGGCTGGGATTAATTGGAGAACAATTGCCACCGTGTCCCCAGGAAGGGGGTAAGTCTGACCCCCATGTGGCTTTGATGCACCCCTTCCTGAACCGGGACGGCGTGCCAAGCAAGCCACCTCTCTTCTCGGTTGGTACAGTGTGACTGTGCTTGCCAGATGATGGTTTAAGAGGCGTTTTACCTGTAAAAAAAATCAGAAGTTGAAAAAAACTCAAAAACTTCAGGCAACCATCATCAGGAGTTTTTAAGTTTACTCAATTTGTGGAAAAATCATTGTATCAGTTTAACAATTTAAAGTTTCATCAAACGCAATATGTGACCCTGGACCACAAAACCAGTCTTAAGTCGCTGGGGTATATTTGTAGCAATAGCCAAAAATATATTGTATGGGTCAAAATTATTGATTTTTCTTTTATGCCAAAAATCATTAGGATATTAAGGAAAGATCATGTTCCATGAAGATATTTTGTAAATTTCCTACCGTAAATATATTAAAACTTAATTTTTGATTAGTAATATGCATTGCTAAGAAATTCATTTGAACAACTTTAAAGGCGATTTTCTCAATATTTAGAGTTTTTTGCACTCTCAGATTCCAGATTTTCAAATAGTTTTATCTCGGCCAAATATTGTCCTATCCTAACAAACCATACATCAATGTTAAGCTTATTTATTCAGCTTTCAGATGATGTATAAATCTCAATTTCGAAAAATGTACCCTTATGACTAGTTTTGTGGTCCAAGGGTCACATATATGTTCTATGAACTCAAAATTAATGTTTTCAATTGTAGATCATTATTCAGTCAGCTTGCATTTGAAATTAATGTAAGTATTAGTGGTGTAGAGTTGTCTTAGTTTATCTAACTTGTGTATCAGTTTGTTGAGCAATCTAAAAATACAGATAAATATGAGAATATAGAATAATAATTACTTCAATACACCAAAGAAAGTTGTGTATATGTGCTGAAATGGAAAAAAATCTTACTGAAAAGAATCACTCTAATGGTGACTTGAAACATACATTTAATGACAAAATACTATCAAAAACACTACATAGAGCTAAAACATCTGATATTTCTGAATGACAAATATTTGTTATTATAACTCCCTGTGCTTTGACTAAAAATACAAATTATTCAAGTGCATAAACGCTGATCAAACTGAGCATGCCCAGTATTTTCTCAGTTGGACCCTCACCACTAAACTTGACATTGTAAGTTCTCAAACTAAATGAACAAAAAATGGACTTTAATATTATATGTAATGTCAGCTTTTCCAACCTTTAAAGTAGAGTTTGTCTGACAAAACAAAAGTTGGATCTTAAGGATGCTCATTTTTTGCTGTCCTGGATCTTTTCTGCCACTTCTATTGTTTAAGTCTTAAGTTTAAGTAGTTAAGCTTCGCCTTCAGCCTCTCAGTCGCTAAAGTTACACATCACCCTGATCCCATAACTCGACACGATCTCTGTTTTCCTTTCACACGTTGGAAGCTCCTTTGGGGGAAAATTCCAATTGAAGCTCTCACAGTGAAGCCCATAAATAAACAGTCAAGATCTCAGATGCAACGTAAACACTCTTTGCTTTGAGCCACTCGAGCAGGACCGCTCGCTTTCTGGCCGCAAACGAGATAAAGGCCCTGATGCACTTCAAGAGAAATCAAAGATTAACAGGGTGTGACGTCATTTTGAACAAAATCGAACCAAAACAGCATTTGTTTGGAGTCCCACACATAACGTGGATACACTCTAAAAAATGCTGGGTTAAATACAACCCAGCGCTGGGTAAAATATGGACAAACCCAGCGATTGGGTTGTTTTGACCCAGCGGTTGGGTTACTTAACCAGAAGGTTAGGTTAAACATTTAACCCAACTGTTGGTTGAAAACAACCCAGTGCTGGGTTTGTCCAAATTTTACCCAGTGCTGGTTTGTATTTAACCCAGCATTTTTAAGGGTGTATTAAGAATTTGTTCCCTTGTTTTAGTAAACTGTGGCCATGTTGTTCTAATTAATTACCTTGATTTGAATGAATTAAAACTAGGGAACGGATTAGTTCAACATGGCGATTATTTGCTAACAGGGTTTCTGTGGGTCTTAATTCACCCTTCCACAAAATTAAGGCCTTAAAAGGTCTTAAATCCGAGTGGAAAATATTACATTCATAGTCATGGCATGTTGCATACCCTGCAAAAAAAGTATATTTTGCACAGTATTTTTATTTTGTTTTCCAATACAAACATCTAAACATCTTGTTTTCTGAGAAATTAAACAAAATTATGTGAGTTTATGCTTAAAACAAGAACAAATATCTGTCAGTGAGGAATGAAAACTTGTTTTCACTTTAAAGTTGAATTTTCTGAGCCCATAGACAGATCTTATTTTAATCATAAACTCTTTTTTGGTCTTTTTGGTTCTCAAGTAAATGTATTTTGATTCAGGAATCTTTAGGCTTTTGCATTCGAAAACAAGAATACAGATGAACAACTTTTTTGTTGTTGTTGTCCCCCCCCACCCCCCACCCCCACTGTGTTTAGAAGGTAATAAATACATATTATTTATTAATAAATAAATATTTATTTATTTAGTAAAATTAATTAAAAGGTTATTGAGATCTGTTGGAAGTTGTTGTTTTTTTTCAAACTTTGAAGCATTAATAAAAGACATTTACGTTTAGAAAACATATTGACGTATTGTGTTCCGTTAAATGTATTCCTTTACATTTTCTTTACCTGGTCGTAAAAAGTAACATTTACCGTCATAAAACCTGCCAACTCTAACTAAAATGAGGGAACATATTCTACAATATTGATGATAGACAATGGACCTTTTTTTGCCCGTAAAAATCTGCTGAAATATTTCTAATATGGCCGCGCCTAAATAATTTTTGATACCATTATTCTCAGGTATTTTTACTTTCTTATTACCGTAACCTAAGCAAATAATAAAACAAACTTTGCTGTACATCAGTAACCATCATCAGCTTCAGGTTCTTGCACAGCTATTCCAGAGTGGAAACTTTTTTTTTTTTTACAAAAATATGAAGCAGCATTGTTAATAATAACAAACTGTCCTTGAGCAGCAAATCAGCATATTAGAATGATTTCTGAAACAAACTTTGCCGTACATCAGGTGTAAATGTAAATCCACCTGTGTGCTCATCTCTTTCTCCTTCTCTTCTTCTCCACCATGTCATCCTCTCCCGATGTATCCCGGACTTCCTCCTTCCTCCGCCCAGTTTGTGAGTACATCATTTGTCCATCGCTCTTCTTTAAAAGCCGCAGTGAATATGTCTCTGTTGTGCCCCAGTGGTAGTCGTCACAAAGGTGCTATTTGGTTAGTGAGAGTTGAGGGTTCCCCGCCAGGCCAAAACAGGAACCTGAGGAACAAGGGTAGGAGACGTCACATCCTGTTGGCCGTCGTCCATCTTGCCGAGCCTCCATGAGGCCTGTCGCGCTGTCAGTCAAGCATGTGTGCCGGCCAATCCATCTCAAGGGTGCGACAGCCCAAACAATAGAGCGGCTGATAGGGAAACCAGACTTCATCTATCACAATATGTCCCACGGGCAGGACTGGAAACACCTACAGGAGACAGGACCCTCCCGTAGTACAGAACACATGCTTAAGAATACACAATAGTGGAGATATGGTGCGTATTGTGTACAGACGAAATAGTATGCAGTATGCGTACATAGATTTCTCACATGCATTGTTGTCATGTGACTTTAGACAGTGAGTTGGGTCTAGTTATTAAAAACTATTGAAAAGTGTAATTTTGCATTTTTAATGCCATTTTGTGTAAAAATGGGTTGAGTTACTGAAATCGTAGCTTATAGATACTGCTTCAGGTTCTTACACTTACATTCATTTTTTTTTTTACAAAAATATGAAGCAGCGCAACTGTTTTAAACATTGATAATAATCAGAAATGTTTCTTGAGCAGCAAACCAGCATATTAGAATGATTTCTGAAGGATCATGTGACACTGAATGTAAAATTCAGCTTTGATCACAGCAATAAATTAAATTTAAAAATATATTAAAATAGAAAACCGTTATTTTAAATTGTAATATTTCTAAACATTACTGGTTTTTTTACTGTATTTATGATCGAACAAATGCAGCCTTTGTAAAGCATAAATCACTTTTTTTTTAAAATCATTACCAAAATCTTACCAATACCAACATTTTGCACAGTAGCAGTAATGAACTCACTTCAAGCCCATTGCACTGTGGGATACAATATTTGGAGTGGTATGCTATTAGGAACCATAGCCACTAAAAGCATTTCAGTATGACAAATTGTTGTCACATGACCTCATTTTGTTTACTTCCAGAAGTTGTTTTATGTTTTTAGAGTAGTTTTGTGTAGAAATATCTTAAATCTAGGCAGTTCGAATTAGTATTTGACAAATTGGTGTAAAAATCAAAATATTATCAGCTGATATAGCATGGAGTAGTGATTTACTTTTGACACATTTATTTGGTATTTTTCACAATGCATTAAAATGAGTGAAACAGAAATTTAAAGTTAAATAATGTAGACCAGAACTGTATTTTGTTCTTTGCTATATATACATTTCTTTACAAAACAAAAAAAATCCATTCCATTCATTCATTCATTCATTTTGTTTTTACTCTTTCAGTTTTGTGAAGAGTTTTGAGAGGTTTGGTTTAACGTTCGGGAAACAGAAAAATTAACTTAAAGGGATAGTTCACCCAAAAATGAAAATGACCTTGTGATTTACTCACTCTCAAGCTACCCTAGGTGTATATGACTTTCTTCTTTCAGACGAATACAATCAGAGTTATATTAAAAAATGTCCTGGCTCTTTCAAGCTTTATAATGGCAGTGAATGGGTGTTTCGATTTGAAAGTCCAATAAAGTGCATCCATCCATAATAAAAAGTGCTCCACACGGCTCCGGGGGGTTATTAAAGGCCTTCTGAAGCAAAGCGATGCATTTGTGAAAGAAAAATATCCGGTGAGAAAAACCGGTAAGAATATGCTAGTCTCTAAGGGGTGTAACGGTACATGTTTTCATACCGAACGGTTCACGGGGTAAATTCCAAATGGAAGTGATCTTCCCTATGCCCCATCACTTCCATTTGGAATTTACCCCGTGAACCGTTCGATACGAAAACACGTACTGTTACACCCCTACTGGTTTCACAAGATCCAAATTTTGTTTACAGCAAAGGAAAACCAGTCTCCTCTTGGTTTATATTGAAATCATCCAACATTTTTCTTTACAAATCCTCCTTTTGTACTTTTAATTAACCGGGTGTTTTGTTTCGCTCTTTCCTCTACGCTTCTGCATTCGTCACATTTTTCTTTCACAAATGCATCGGTTCGCTTCAAAAGGCATTTATCTGCTGTATGGAGCAGTTTTTATGATGGATGGATGCACTTTATTGGGATCTAAACACCCATTCACTGCCATTATAAAGCTTGGAAGAGCCTGGACATTTTTTTTTAATATAACTCTGATTGTATTCGTCTGAAAGAAGAAAGTCCTATACACTTAGGATGGCTTTTAGGTGAGTAAATCATGGGGTAATTTTCATTTTTGGGTGAATTATACCTTTAAACAGTGTCAGGTAAACTTTCCAGAAATAGAAAATTAAGCGTTAAGTAATGTAGGTCAGAAATGGATTTTATTCAATTTGAGATGATAGTATTTTAAAAAAAATTTCCTCACCCACATGACCCTTCTTGAAAGAAAAACATATCAAATGTGGAGAAAAGTTATTTGATCTTTTTTTTCCCTCCACAATAACGTTCACAGAAACTTAAGCACAGTACAAGCACATAAAGTGGCTGATTTTGATCCAGTGTCATCTTGAAGAATCCACCTCACATCATCGTCCTGATAAAGGAGGCGTGTCGCTCAGGCTGAGGTCAATAGCTTCCCATCTTCTCCATTCGTTGTGTTTGAGAGCGCCGGGCGTTTGAAGCTCCAGCGTCCGTGTGCATGTGTGCGGTGCGCGGCCCCTTCTCCTCCTGACAGGCCTTGTCAACAGCCTGATGCCTGGGTGGGTCCTCCATCAGAGGGTCATACCAACATCATCAATCTTGCACCCCGTGACAGGCCTGTGCTCCCCCCGCAGTGGGCACACTGGTTTGTTGTTTTGTAATTAGACCGCCATTAGATGGCAGGAAACCGTCCCCTCCACACCCTCTGTGCACAGCTGGGGCCCGCTGGCAGCCTATGGGAGGCATGGGCCACTCCACCGCGTGCCGTTAAGGAGGTGGGGATCTACCTAGTGGGAGAGAATGAACATGCGGAGTGTAAATGATGTATTACAAGATGAATCAGATGGCTTGACGATTGTGTACTAGCTCAAACAGTAATATATGTAAAATATATTTTGTATTTAATTTCGTCTAATTGAATTTAATACCATATATTTATATTTATATGTGTGTGTTACGTACATATTACAGAAATGAAAATTATTAAATAGGCTTAAGTGTCATGAATATAAAGTTACAGAGCAAAAAATCTGACAAATTTTACTTTATGTAAAATAGTTGTTAATGTAAAATATAGTTTGTATTAAATTGAATTAAATATTTTTGTTTAATTTAATACAAAATATGTCTATTTGTGTGTGTGTGTGTGTGTGTGTGTGTGTGTTACAGCAGTGACAATTATTAAATAGGCTTAATTGTCATGAAAATAATGTCAATAGTGTGCAAAAACTCTACTTACTACATGCAAAATATTTGTAAATGTAAAATATATTATATATTTAATTAAATTACATATTTTTATATAATTTGATTTAATTTAAAAAATAAAATGTATATATATATTTTTTTTTGATTCTTTCGATTATGGGATGAAATATGACCTGGACATGCTCTTGACACTTTTTGAGATATTCAGTCTTTTGTTCTTACAGGGATACACACCGTTACACATCGCAGCACTGCACGGCCATCGACATATATTTGACCTGCTGGTCAGGACATACGGTAAGCATTCATACCTCAGAATGATTTGTTTTGTTTTGTTTTGCTTTGCTTTATTTATTTATTTTTATTATTATTTATTATTTTTATTATTATTATTATTTTTAATCTAAGCATGTAACTCAAATTAACAGAGCAAAAATAAACAAAATATCATGACATATTCCGAAATTAAATAAGACAAATATGAAAGCAGTGACACTTGAGTTGCTTAATTTAATATTGCTGAAATATAAACATGTTCACAGGAGCGAAGGACAATCTGCGGGACTACAGCGGCCACTTAGCATATCATTACCTCAATTTACGAGAGACACAATTAGAAGACCATGAACTATGTGAGTCAATCTCCGTTCTTCTTTTTTTGTGCAAAAATGCAATGCAGCTGGGTGTTTGACGTGTGGCACATGTGGCACTGAGGATGTTTTCCACATTAGCGCAGGCCAGGCATGTGGTTTCTCTGAATCCACGGGGTGCCTCGTGGATCAGTTTTGGACTGTTTGTCTTCACCCTATTTGTCCTTCCAGCATGTTGTTTCATGCACAGTGTGGTCTTCTTCTTAACACTGCTTCGATGTTTGTTCTCCAAGCTGAAGTCAGCGAGTGCCACAGCTTGACCCAGGCCGGCGAGCGCAGGAACAGGAAGATCACCTCATTATTTCACTCCATGAAGAAGTGGGGTTCAGCGGAGGACCTGGCGCCCGTGCCGGAGGAGAGGACTGTTGCTCATCAGCTCATGCTGCCTGCGTTTAGACCCAGAAAGTTCTCACGGTAGACTGTGTGAAGTCTCGCTTTAGTGCCGCTTGAGTAGTGTACAGATGAAAACACACTTTGCTGCTTTATTCGCACAAATAGTATGATGTAGTTGTATTCACATTTAAGTAGCTTTTTAGCTTTATTAGCATTTGTAGTATTATGCCACAGCTGTGTGTGATATTCTATAAATGTAATGTCTTATTTTCTCTGCTAAAGGTTTACATTTTTCATTAAGCAATGAAAAGGTGCATTTTAAATGACCTGTTCATCTTATGATCCCACAGTTTTGGAGAACTATGTTGTCTGTATGTTAATGCTAAAGTTATGTCTTGAATAGAGACCAACTTCAGCTTTTATTTGCCTTATTTTCACCTTGCCAAACTTAAAAGTCAGAATCACAGTTTATGGTTCTTCTGTGAGAATGTTTTTCATCCTTAAAGACAACAAAATCAAAAAATACCTTATTTGCCAGTTTTAAAATATTTGATGTACTCTTATTTTATAATATACTCATCTAGTGTAGTATAGTATATTTAATTTTGTATATGTAATATATTACATATAATTATAAAAATATAGATAATAGATAGATAATATTTAACTTTTTGCATAGATAGATAGATAGATAGATACCATATAAATGAACAATGTAAGTATAAATATAAATATTTTTTTCAGCTAGCTAAATAAATCTGCTCCTGAAATAACTTTTTTTATGATGTCATGACAAAGGCTCTGTGCACCGGGAAAAATAATATCAGCCAATAATATCCCAAACAAGAGTTTTATGATCAAATTCCAATTAAAAAATGAGTCACACACTTTGAAATATTGAAATATATTTTTATGGAATTTAAATGCTTTGCGAGAGCCTTTTCTTTTATTCTTTTCTGCTGCTAATGTCTTGCCCATTTTTTTTTTATTAAAATAAATGTCTTTTGCATTCCAAAGGATGATGTTGAGTAAATCTTCTAGTTTGTGCCTTATGCTGGAAATCTGAGGGTCTTTCCTGTTACCTGAGTGTTTATTTTCATAATGTAATTTATGTTCCCTTATATAAAACAAAAAATAAATTGTACTGTGTGTAATGTGTGCTTTTTTCCCTCTAATTGTTAAGATCATTTTTTTGTCATAAAGTGTTGCGCCCCAATCTCCCACCTTTCCTCCGGGCCCTTGCGCTAATCTAGCGTGTGGCTCTTTCATCGCTCTCCTGGATCACCCTAACAAGATTACACCCTATCAGATCTTCCACCTCAGTCACTGTCCCCCGGCTCGCACCTTCCTAGCGAAGCTCCTGGGTTCTTTTCTCCTCTCCTTCTTTGATGCCCATCGGTCGCTCGGCTTTGAGCTCCCCAGATGGAGCAAATATGGGCCCTCCGTAAGGTCCTGAGCCCTTAATTCCAGCTTAGTCGCAAAAGGCCAGCGCTTGCTTTCGGGTTTTGGGTATCACAGGAGAAGACAGGCATCATTTCTGAAGGGCATGGGGGTGTTTGAAGGATAAGAGGGCCTTGCTGTAATAGATACTTATCTGACTGACCCGCAGCCCTCAAACACGATGCTCCTCTGAAGAGATTAGGACCCAGGGAGGGCACATTAGCTCTAATCCCGTGCTTTGAGGGCTCTGCCCCACCCTGCGCTCCACTTATTCTTGCCCCTTCTGTTGCAGGGGGATACCTTGTATCTGGCCCATGTGTAAGGGGAGCCTGTGGCTACACAGGACGGGGGTCGGAGGGTGTGTGCGTCTCTGCGTTTGCGGGGGGGAGCCGCTGAAAAGCCCGGAGAGGCCTCCACTGCTGTGTAACTGATTCTCGGTTCTCTGAAGAGATTAGGCGCTACATTGTTGGTTTGGTTGCTCATTTCCATCTGAGGGCCGCTACCCTGCGGTTAGGGGCCGCCGTTGTGCCGGGGAGGGGGAACTGAAACCAGCGGCTCAAGGCCTCCAGCTTCCTTGTAGTCTTTGTTTTACAAATGACCCAAAATGTAGATGTCATGTCACAGATGCCTTACAAGCACACCAGGTATTGATTGTGAGGAGAAAACTGCATTTAAGCTCTTCATGCAAGTCTCGATGCTGGCTGTTATTTTCTGAGTTTCTGATCACAAATGATCAATGATGTCTTAACTATCCATCAGTTACCATTTTGTCTATCCACCTGACTGTCTATATATCTATCTAATAAATTTTTAATCTATCTATCTATCTCTCTGTCCTTTTCTCTGCCTGTCTATCTATCTATCCCCACGCACCACTGAACTCTGACGGACTCTCCCACTCCCCCCTCCCAAATACACACACACAGTCACTTTAAATCAGTCTAAATAAGCTCTTTTTGCACTACAAATCATTATATCTGCACTGTTGTTTACTTCACTGGTTTGCACTCTATCTGCCGTGTGCTGCTTTATATATATATTTTTTTATATGTTGCTCATTTCCATCTGAGGGCCGCTACCCTGCGGTTAGGGGCCGCCGTTGTGCCGGGGAGGGGGAACTGAAACCAGCGGCTCAAGGCCTCCAGCTTCCTTGTAGTCTTTGTTTTACAAATGACCCAAAATGTAGATGTCATGTCACAGATGCCTTACAAGCACACCAGGTATTGATTGTGAGGAGAAAACTGCATTTAAGCTCTTCATGCAAGTCTCGATGCTGGCTGTTATTTTCTGAGTTTCTGATCACAAATGATCAATGATGTCTTAACTATCCATCAGTTACCATTTTGTCTATCCACCTGACTGTCTATATATCTATCTAATAAATTTTTAATCTATCTATCTATCTCTCTGTCCTTTTCTCTGCCTGTCTATCTATCTATCCCCACGCACCACTGAACTCTGACGGACTCTCCCACTCCCCCCTCCCAAATACACACACACAGTCACTTTAAATCAGTCTAAATAAGCTCTTTTTGCACTACAAATCATTATATCTGCACTGTTGTTTACTTCACTGGTTTGCACTCTATCTGCCATGTGCTGCTTTATATATATTTTTTTATATATTTTTTTACATTTTACCTTATTTGTATATTTGTATAGTTGTATTTTATACTTAATCTGTATATCTGTATTTATGTTCTACTGTTAGTGTTATCTGTATGCACCAAGGGTCTGAGAGTAACGCAATTTCAATTCTCTGTGTGTATGTGCTGTACATGTGGAAGAATTGACAATAAAGCAGACTTGAACTTGAACTATCCATCTATCTATCATTGTCTGTCTGTCAAATGCATTATCTATCTATATCAAATGCATATCTATCTATCTATATATCTATCAAATGCATATCTGTCTTTCAAATGCATATCTATCTATCTATCTATCTATCTATCTAATGCATTATCTATCTATATCTAATGCATTATCTATCTATATATCTATCAAATGCATATCTATCTATCTAATGCATTATCTATCTATCTGTCTATCAAATGCATATCTATCTGTCTTTCAAATGCATATCTATCTATATCGCATATCTATCAAATGCATATCTATCTGTCTATCAAATGCATATCTATCTATCTATCTATCTAATGCATTATCTATCTATATATCTATCAAATGCATATCTATCTATCTATCTATCTATCTAATGCATTATCTATCTATATATCTGTCTATCTATCTATCTAATGCATTATCTATCTATCTGTATCTATCAAATGCATATCTATCTATCAAATGCATATCTATCGCATATCTTTCTATCAAATGCATATCTATCTATCTAATGCATTATCTATATATCTATCTAATGCATTATCTATCTATCTGTCTATCAAATGCATATCTATCTATCTATCAAATGCATATCTATCTATCAAATGCATATCTATCTATCGCATATATATCTATCTATCAAATGCATATCTATCTATCTATCTATCAAATGCATATCTATCTCTATCTATCAAATGCATATCTATCTGTCTATCTGTCAATCAAATGCATATCTATCTTATCATCTATCTATCAAATGCATATCTATCTATCTATCAAATGCATATCTATCTATCTATCTGTCTATCAAATGCATATCTATTCTGTCTGTCTGTCTAATACATTTTAGATTTGTCTATACATATATTTGTGTCTATATTTCTGTCTATCTCTCTTTCTGTTTATAGAACTGAGGTGTTCTCTTTTTGCAGCATCCCAGTCTTTCATTCAAGCAGCAGAACATGTAGCAGGAATCTGGATGCCGTATGGACATAGTGCACTGTATTCTCAACCACACATAATGATGCTAATGTAGATGGGCCCCAATCTACAGCACAAACTCCAACCACCATGCCGCCTGTCAGAGGCTAACGAACACCACCTGTCACTCACCCCATGCGGAGGCTGTCAATCAAATCACACCCCAAAAGAGAAAGAGGAATGGGCGGGCCCGGTCCAGACCCCTAACAAAGGCATCCTCCCATTGGTGAGTACTTGCAATGTCACTTCTCTGTAAAAAAGAGTGATAGAGTGGGACTGATAACACAAATGACAAAAGATAGATGGATAGTGGCGGGGGTGATTGATAAAGGAGAGGTGGGAAAGACTGATAACATTCACGTTCAGCTAACTTCCCTCTGTTTGGGCCTGTGGACTTGGCATAGCTCATTAGCTCTCAAAATGAGGGTTTTGAACGCTAAAAACAACAGCATTGTTTTAGGAGGCCAACACTTTTATGAGGTCATGCCATTTAAAATGAGACCTGTCTTGTAATGAAATGGCCCATATAAAAACAAACTTCTTTTTGAAAAGCGATTTTAAACGATTTAGACCACAAATGGAAATTTATTTTAATTTATTTAGGTTTGTCAACTTAAAAAAATGTGCTTCATAACATTCAAATGACTCATAACCTTTTATTTAGATCAATATTAAAATATATTTCGTACAAAAAAAATGAAAGTCTTTTTTAAAGGTCATATTAGGTGGAAAAAGCTCCTTAAAGTAACATCTTGCTTTATTTATTTGTTTGTTTCTTTAGACTAAATTCCTCTACATTATACTTTAGTAAAAAATAAATGTGATAATTCCTTTTTAGCTATTATTCTTTTAGGTTTAATGCTAACTTGATTCACAGTGTTTAATTCGATTTGACCTCTTCTCACCTGAAAACGACTTAAAAAGGAATTACTTCCAGAAAGAAAAACTAACATGTCGAAGGTGTGAAACACTCTCTGTGGATTCCCTTCATGCTTTTGTTAACAGATCTTATTGACACCTGACTATTGGCCATTCTAATGACA
>NW_015552546.1:1534259-1535776 GCF_001515605.1 Sinocyclocheilus anshuiensis
CTATCTATATCTATCTATCTATATATCTGTCTATCAAATGCATATCTATCTATCTATCTGTCTATCAAATGCATATCTATCTATATCTATCTATCTATATATCTGTCTATCAAATGCATATCTATCTATCTATCTGTCTGTCAATCAAATGCATAATTATCTTATCATCTATCTATCAAATGCATATCTATCTATCAAATGCATATCTATCTATCTATCTATCAAATGCATATCTATCTGTCTATCTATCTATCTATCTATCTATCTATCAAATGCATATCTATCTATCTATCTATCTATCTATCTATCTGTCTATCTGTCTGTCTGTCTAATACATTTTAGATTTGTCTATACATATATTTGTGTCTATATTTCTGTCTATCTCTCTTTCTGTTTATAGAACTGAGGTGTTCTCTTTTTGCAGCATCCCAGTCTTTCATTCAAGCAGCAGAACATGTAGCAGGAATCTGGATGCCGTATGGACATAGTGCACTGTATTCTCAACCACACATAATGATGCTAATGTAGATGGGCCCCAATCTACAGCACAAACTCCAACCACCATGCCGCCTGTCAGAGGCTAACGAACACCACCTGTCACTCACCCCATGCGGAGGCTGTCAATCAAATCACACCCCAAAAGAGAAAGAGGAATGGGCGGGCCCGGTCCAGACCCCTAACAAAGGCATCCTCCCATTGGTGAGTACTTGCAATGTCACTTCTCTGTAAAAAAGAGTGATAGAGTGGGACTGATAACACAAATGACAAAAGATAGATGGATAGTGGCGGGGGTGATTGATAAAGGAGAGGTGGGAAAGACTGATAACATTCACGTTCAGCTAACTTCCCTCTGTTTGGGCCTGTGGACTTGGCATAGCTCATTAGCTCTCAAAATGAGGGTTTTGAACGCTAAAAACAACAGCATTGTTTTAGGAGGCCAACACTTTTATGAGGTCATGCCATTTAAAATGAGACCTGTCTTGTAATGAAATGGCCCATATAAAAACAAACTTCTTTTTGAAAAGCGATTTTAAACGATTTAGACCACAAATGGAAATTTATTTTAATTTATTTAGGTTTGTCAACTTAAAAAAATGTGCTTCATAACATTCAAATGACTCATAACCTTTTATTTAGATCAATATTAAAATATATTTCGTACAAAAAAAATGAAAGTCTTTTTTAAAGGTCATATTAGGTGGAAAAAGCTCCTTAAAGTAACATCTTGCTTTATTTATTTGTTTGTTTCTTTAGACTAAATTCCTCTACATTATACTTTAGTAAAAAATAAATGTGATAATTCCTTTTTAGCTATTATTCTTTTAGGTTTAATGCTAACTTGATTCACAGTGTTTAATTCGATTTGACCTCTTCTCACCTGAAAACGACTTAAAAAGGAATTACTTCCAGAAAGAAAAACTAACATGTCGAAGGTGTGAAACACTCTCTGTGGATTCCCTTCATGCTTTTGTTAACAGATCTTATTGACACCTGACTATTGGCCATTCTAATGACAA
>NW_015552546.1:1536064-1577988 GCF_001515605.1 Sinocyclocheilus anshuiensis
ATATATGTATATATATATATATATATATATCCATGAAATAAATTAAAATTATAATTATTTACCATTTACCATGTATAGATGATTATTTTACTTTTTATTTACTGTGTATTTGTATGATTATTTTATTGAATTTTAACAGACACTTTAGAGTATATCTTATAGTAAAACCAAGTTTTGTGCATATACATTTTATTATTTGTTTATTTTTAATTAATTAATTAGTTTTATTTATTTATGAGTATATGTCATTTTCCATCCATTTGCATGGCTATTTCAGTTTATTTAGTTTTTTATTTTAACTGCTATTGTAGGGTATGTCTTAACGCCAAATTTTGTGCCTATTTATTTATTTATGAGCTTTTTTTATTTACCATATTTGTGGTTTTAACAGCCATTTTGAGTATGTCATAGTCAAACCAAGTTTTGTGCTTGCTTATTTATGAGTTTATTCATCTAGGTACTTTTTTTATTTACCATGCATTTGCATGGTTGCTTTATTTTATTTACTTTTATTTTCTAAGCCATTTTACACTAGCCATTTTCTATAGTAAAACCAGGTTTTGTACATATTTTTATGTATTGCATTTTTATGTTTCTATTTAAAATTCTGTTATGTATATTTGTTATATATAAACTAACTGTATATAATATAAGTGTATTTATTATATTTATTTATTGTCCAAATGATTAATTATGACCTATGAAAATATATTTTCAGTAAACATATGTTTCTCTGCTTTCTCTGTGGTGAAAGACTGGAAAAGCTGATCTCTTATCTGAAGTATGTCGGTCTGCTATCTCACACTGTTCTCCTCTCGGCAAATGACTGACATCCTGTGAGCAAACAGTCTTAACTGGACCTGTCAGAACATGAGTACACCTGTATTGTGTGCGAGAAGAGAGGAAAGAGAGGAGAAAGCCGAGTGTGTGAAGAACACAGTAATCACAGCCCTGAGCTGCTTATCTCCAGAGATGCAGCATAAGCTTTGCTCTTTGCTCTCCGTTTTGACCATTGTGCTAGCTGAGTAAATTTGCTCTTGGCCCGAGGGGATCTGAACCCCACCCTGCTTCCAAACTTATCTGTCCGTCTGTCAGCCCTTCAAATGTCTCACACCTTGTTCGAGCCTTTTGTCTGCTCAGCGGTATGTGATGAGCACTAAATGAAGTTACACCTCTGCCCATTGTCATTATCAACTCATTAGGACACACATACTGCACTCAATGGATGATCCTCCCATTTGCAAAGAATTCCATGTGTGTAAAATGCAGATAGTTTAATTTTCAGTTTTGGAGTACCTAGACACAGACCAGTCTGGTTTTGTCTTGACATGTTTAAGATTTAAAATGGTTTATTTTGATGGTTTATTAATTCAAGCTTGGAGAAGTTGATTAATTACAGATTTCTTCTTTTACGTCATATACAGTATAACTACAGCATCAAATAAATAAATAAAGAACACAGTAATCACAGCCCTGAGCTGCTTATCTCCAGAGATGCAGCATAAGCTTTGCTCTTTGCTCTCCGTTTTGACCATTGTGCTAGCTGAGTAAATTTGCTCTTGGCCCGAGGGGATCTGAACCCCACCCTGCTCCCAAACTTATCTGTCCGTCTGTCAGCCCTTCAAATGTCTCACACCTTCACACAACCTCACCCTACAAAAACTTAATAAACATTTCCAAATAAAGGTGATGAACCTTTGGAAACGATCAAGGCAAGTAACACTTCTTTTCATCAGATACCCTACTGAAATACTACATAAGATGCGACTAAACTTAATTCTGAGACTCTGTCTGAGTTTTAGGAAACAATGCATGCCAGCATTGTTTACTAGATAACAGATTAAAGAGCCAGTTTCAACAAAAAACTTGTATTTCCAATGTCAGAGAGCCTGCACCCCCTGCTATCGGGTTGTTTGCTGTGCTTTTCTTTCCAGGGCATTGGTATGTATGTTTAGGAATTCTAATCTTATCTGAGTATCTCCCTATATTAACATCTGTTATGCTGCAATTACCATATACATTAGTCGACACCTGTTTCGCTTAAACCTATTTAATTACGCCAATTGTACTAGTTTGTTGTGGGCAAAAGCAAAGTCATCCCCTTTTAAAAGAGGTTTGATGTTCGGTCACAATAAAGCCAAATATCCTAATTCATAGTCCAGGGTCGTTCGGAACCGAAAGAAAAAAATCATTTGCGACCGTGCGGAAATGATTTAGACTACATAAATGAAATTAGAAAAATAATTTCGCTTTAAAAATTAAAAAAAAAAAAAAAAAAAATCGGCGTATAAACAAGATTTTTTAAAATGTCTACTGTGTAAATTATATCTGATTTAAAGAAGACATAAAATTCTCTCTGATTAAACAAATTGTATTTTTAATAACGTTAACGAAAATATTAGCTATTTAAACTAGTTGCTTTTTTTTAGAAATTAAAATAGGCTACATTAATTTTGCTAAATGTTAATGTTATTAATGAAAGCTAATCTACTTTTTATACCAATGACTCAAACGTGCAACGCAAGTTAAATCCATCTGCAATAGTTTTTTTTAACTTGCACTAAATCTAATGTCAAATCAAAGCAACTAAAGTTTCCAAATCGGTGTTAATTAGTTAAAACCGCTACAAGGTCTTTTCTTGCTTTTTCGAACGCCTCAGACACACATTGCAGCGTGTTGCTAATCAAATTCTGATAATGGCTTGTCATGTCGTGTCTTGTATCGGTTTGCTCAGACAAAAAGATGAAACAGTCTCAGCAAGATGGAAAAAAGTTTATTCTGAGACGTTAATGTGCGACATTTGTAGCTGTTCCGATGGCTTTCAATCGCTTCTCTCGGCTGAGCATCATTCAATTCAATTAGAAGTGTTTACATGCAATCAAGATTAAATGAAACCGATAAAACAAAACTAAAATAGGCTATATTAAATATAAAAGTGATTTCTACAAACACCATTAAAAATATTGAATGAGAACATGTAGCCATAAATAGGCTACCATCTGATTGTTTGACTTTAAGACATCAAGACTTTAAAAAGTTTAAATTGGCCTAATATTCATCCTATAGATCAAAACAGACAGATTTTCTACGTGAAGCTTATTTTCATGGTTTTAATAATTAGCCTATATGAAAGTAGTTTAGATCGACGTACAATCAAACACCAATCTCATTTAGGAGCATTTCCAAAAAAAAAAAAAAAAAGAGAAATTGAAATTTAAAGACTTTTAGAGGCCGTTAAAAGGAACAACCGAAATTCTCCTTTGAAGGGATTTAGCCCCAGTGAAAACCTTTGGATCACAGCTGTCAATCAACCACCATGGCACCGCCCACTGGAGCGGCTCCGCCTATAAAGAGCGCCCGTGAACTCGGGGGAGTGTCATTCATACACCAAAGCTCAGGGAGTAAGGATGCCTGCTTCTCCAACGGGGTTTGGAAACTTCTTCATGGACAGGAACATCAACATGCCCGCTGGATATCAATTATTGGGCTGCCCGCCTGGAATGCAACAGCCACCGCCACATCTTGTGGGAATGGCTGGGGTTCCCTTACCTTTCTCAGGAATACCGGGGTACAGTTTCATCCCTTATCCTCATCCGGGACACATGGCACACATTGTAAGTATTCTGAAGTATTATTTTTTTAATATATATATTGCATATGCATTACAATTCAATGCAAATGTTTAGATTTTATTGTGTACGTATTACAAATGGTATAGCCTAATGCATGTGGAAAATAAAAAACATGACAAACTGAAAAATTATTCCTTTATTGTATTTCAACATGCATATGCTTCATATTCTAAAACCGAATCTCTTGCTTACTTTCAGAGCAATTCCTATGACCGCAAGGCTGCATCTCTGTATCACCAAGCTCTGTTCGGACGTGGAGGACCTTATTACACTCCATATCGTCCCATGCCAGCTGATGACCCGAGTAGGGTCACCAAAGTGGCCACCAGAGAGAGCACCAGCGCTTTGAAGGCCTGGCTCAGCGAGCACCTTAAAAACCCATATCCCACCAAAGGCGAGAAGATCATGCTCGCCATCGTCACCAAGATGAGCCTCACGCAGGTGTCGACGTGGTTCGCCAACGCCCGGCGCCGCCTCAAGAAAGAGAACCGGGTCAGCTGGGCCTCCAAAGGAAAGTCCGACGAGGAGGATGAGGAAGAGGAGGGTGAGAGCGAAGAGGAGGGGTCTTTGAGGAAAGGCACAGAGGACGAAGATGAAATCGATCCTCAAACGGTTGATGATGATGAGGAGGAGGATGTCGCGGTGTCAAAGTCGGTCGAGGACCGTTTAGCCGAAGGACTTGATCAGCAAAAGGAAAGTGACAAGTCTGACACGTCCTGTGAGAGCAAAAAAGAGGTGTGTAAACAAAGCGTCGATGTCCAAAAACCTAAAATCTGGTCTCTCGCGGAAACCGCGACTTCAGATATCGTCAAGAAACCCAGCGATTTGAAACATCTTCACAGTCCAGACTTTGGGAAGTGGTGGGCTGGATGGCCTTCAAGGGACTCCTACTCGCCTGTAAACCTCTCCACACATGACCTGCTCAAACAAAGTCAATGAAACTGTTCATCCAAGACACTATAGACTGAATTTTGCACTTTGAAAACCATTGGGAATGTTTTGTTGTGGAAGTTTACATAGGCTACAAGATTTAATCCAAAGGATGCGTATTGTGTAAATATTGTACAGATATTTTTGTTTAAATTATAAATGCATTTACCTGCTGACTTATTTTTGCTAAAATAAAACGTTGAAAAATTGAAAAGTTTTGGTCATGGTCAATGGTAATGGTAAAATCCCTTTATCCAAAGTCTTTGGTAATGGTTTGGGGTTTGTTGAAATGATTTAAGTACGAGTTGTGTTGAAATTATTATCTAAAAAAAAAAAAAAAAGCGCTGAATTGTTTTGCTTTTAGGTTACAGCTTACTCTCGATTTCTAGCTAATGCTGTAGTTTCTTAAAGTCCTAAAGACCCATTAATTAAAGCAATAAGTCACGAAAAGTCTCAAATCTCAGTTAATTCAACTCGCTGAAGTGTTTGTAACCAGAAACATAATTAAACGGGCCATCGTTTAACAAATAGGAACCTTATAAAAAGTGAAGTGACATGTGGCCAAGTATGGTGACCCATACTCGGAATTAGTGCTCTGCATTTATCCCATCCAAAGTGCACACACACAGCAGTGAACACGCACACCGTGAACACACACCCGGAGCAGTGGGCAGCCATTTTTTTGCTGCGGCGCCCGGGGAGCAGTTGGGGGTTCGGTGCCTTGCTCAAGGGCACCTCAGTCGTGGTATTGAAGGTGGGAGAAATGTAATAATCGAAATAAAAAATAATATAGATCGTTATGCTGTTTACACAAGCAATTAAAACATCAACATGATGGAAACTATAGGCCTACTGGCTTCAAGGCTCGCCTCACCCAATAAAAATTGGTGCACAACTAGGCCTAATAAAAGTTATAAAATAAACAGAGTTTAATAATAAATCAAATTCGACAATAATTGGATTAAACAAATTTTATGCCGCATTTTAGCTTAACCATTCGCTGGCTGCCAAAAAAAACATGGCATAGCCTATTAGATAGCTTACTTAACAATGCGTTCCAACGCGTCTCATCCAATCAGAGAACTAGAGGTTTTATAGTCACACCTTTATCCATGATCACTCTCTAAAACCTTAAAAAGTACATGTTCACAGTCGAACTTTATATATGATAATTGACGTCGTTCAAGAGGAGTTCTCAGATTTTGGAGGCAGATCAAGACGCGTTCAAAGCGTTTCACTTCAAGGCTGGATTTAGGCTTCATGTTATCAGTGAGGACACTACTATTGAGGGATTTGCATATCTGCCTCTGATCTGTTAAAACAATTCAAAGCAGCGCGGATTAAGGACACGAATTGTTCCGTTTTAAAGGGCGATAATTAAGATTATTCTTGTTTAGTCACGACTTGACAGACGAAAAGTGCCAGAGGCTTCTACCTCTACCCTCATTTAGTGCTTAAATGTATGGGATCAAACGTGAACGCAGTGACTTGTGAGAAAATAAATAGTATACTGACAAAAGTCAAGTGCAAAAAGGTAAAACTGTACCTTTTAAGTAATACAAGCCAACTTGAAGTGGAATAATTTGATATGATTAAAATAATATTATAATACAGTATAGAATAAAACGTGAGAAAAAAATAAAAAGTCCAAAAGGTTAAATAAATAAACAGGCTAAAATAAATAAATGAAGTCCAAAAGTACTAGTAGTAATAATAAAATGAACAAACATGGTACTCACAATTAAATATAGAATAAAAATACTTATGCAAAAAAAATAAATAAAAAAAAGTCCAAAAGGGTAAAAGAAATAAACAAATGTAGCAATTTATTATAATATAACATAAAAATTCCTGTGCATATTTCACCAATCATATCATTTTTAATTGCTACTAGAAAACGATCAAATAAATAAAAAATAAAAAAAAATAGTCAAATAAACTGCTTCATTAAGGAATGGGGCATCAAAAATCGTGCATCCTTTGGTTTCTTTTATAACTCTATCTGACACAAACACACCAATGGGATTAGGCCTTGGGACAATATTCTGTTTTTGTGGCCTCCCCTCTGCAGAGGGAATGATAAAAGGAAAACTCTTCCTTGCCTATCACTATGGCCTCCATGTAAATTCAAAGGCCTGTGGCCTGTTAATCCAAGGATAATGAGAAAACCCCTGAGTACAAAAAAGGAGCACCTCCCACCCGCGCCCCGAGCACATATTCACAGCTAACACACACTGGGCACAACAATCTCCTCCATGCCCCCCTTTCAGTGGCCCAAATGATGTGTAATCCCAGTCTAAACATGACAGGCAAAAGGCTGTGATATTGAGATAAGGATTGAGGTGTTGAACAATGGCGCGAGATACAATGCCTAAATCGGCCATCAATGGGCTTCTCGATCCGAGCATATGGTCACATGCTTTGGATACTACGGCCTTATTTATAGTTTAACAAGCTACTTTTGGATTTGTGTGTTTAGATTTATTCAAAAGTATGAGCCTTATACACTCTAAAAAATGCTGGGTTGTTTCAACCCAACTTTGGGTCAAATATGGACTAACCCAACTTTTGGGTTAAAAATTTAATGTAAAAATTTAACCCAACTGTTGGGTTAGTCCATATTTGACCCAAAGTTGGGTTGAAACAACCCAGCATTTTTTAGAGTGTAAGAATGTCAAATCAAAAATCTACACATAAATCCAAAACAAACTTTACATTTTCTAGAGGGAGATAAAGTAAGAAAAATAGTGCGCCTTGTGATTTTACTATGAACCAAAAGTGAGATTAAACGTTGAACTGTTTCATGTCAAAATTCCTCAAATATGGAAATGGCAACCTCTTGTGGACAGTCGGAGTATCCCACAATGCATGAGTGATTCATGTACAACTCAGTTTCACACCGGTTTTTCTGAGGACATTTCACACCTCATAAGTAGCGAGTGAAAATCGTATAGTGATAGGAAGGTAATTATTTATGGAGAATCAGGAATTTTTTTAATATGTACAGAGAATCAGCAATTTATTTAATATGTACAGACTGAGGATTTTCCACATAAATCTGAAATAAAATGCAATACAAAATTCATAATAAAAGAAACAAAACTGGTAATGTACAATGGAAATATTTACACAAAATGCAAAGCAACACAGATTTCCCAACAATTAACAGTTTAAATGTCTAAGATCAAGATTACAAAGACGAAACATTAAAACACATATTATACATGATTTTGTGAACATAGTAACACTCACACTTCTGTACCACATTATTTTAAATCCCAACTTACACTTTTAAGTTCTAAGAACTTTCTATGAATGCTCAAAACTTCAATTTTTAAATTATACAAGCATTTTGGAAAACACTTAGCTGAATAGGTGTGTAGTCCTAAATTTACAGTACCAAACAAAAGCACTGGAATGTATGTGTGTTTGTTTTGTGCAGTCACATTGGTGTTACTGTGAGTCTTTTTTATTAGCGGACTACAGCTATTGTGAGGGAAAATCTCCTTAGGAGCATTAGCAATTCTTTTTTTCTCCACTCTTTTAGAATAAGACAGCGCTATAGTGTCAGTAGCACGCGTGCATGGAAAGCAAGAAGCCATCCTCATCCACTACTAGAATCCATCAAGGTTTTCATTTTGGTTTGCTTCTAAATAAATTTGATTGCCTTTCATTTTAAACTCAGATTTATTGTAATACTTTTCTGTCATGACAACTCTCGGAGGGATTGGCATGGTAATGTACATGACAATGTTAATGTATTTGGTCTTGGCGGAATAGATCTGCTACGCTGCTGCTGCTGCGGCAGAGCAAGTACCGAGACTTGCTACTACCAATACATCCACAACATGTTGCTGTGAGCATGTAAGAAATATTGCTGCTTTAAATATAACATACATGGAATAACCCCCATATAGCATACATGAATCACCTCGTAGCAGATCTATACAGTTGGAGCTGGGGAAGGTGGAGGGTTTCTGAAGCAAGCTGCCACTGCTACGGCAAGCCCTAGTCATATATTTGAATGTTGAGCAGCGAGCTCATTGGCTACCGATACAGGAGAGAACCAATCAGCTGTCAGATTGAGTTAGACTTATCGGACTGCGCCATCTAGAGTTTCATGCCAGAACTCTGTATTTCAGCATATTGTAACAATCACATGCAAGTGCTAATGCAACTGCGAACACTCAGCAGCAGTGAGTAGTATTTATATATTTGTACTTATATATAAGTATTTCATGTTTCAGTCATGAAAAAGAACACATGATTTTGTAAGACACATGAAGACATTTAGAGTAAAGCAGTGCTTTATAGTGTAATGCTCTATTTATATAGATGATTGTAACATGATGGGAGCACAGCTGTCTGTACTTTGCAGAAGACTGTGCTCTACGAAAATGAATTTGATTCAGTAGTTGGGGTAATAGTGAGTTTGCCATCCTCTTGTGCTACGTAATTTCCATTGTCAGTCAAGTTGCTTAGCGTGGGGCTCACGGGCACGCTGTGGTCAATGTCCTCCTGAGGCTGTTGAATTACTGGTCGGTATGCTCTCTCCACATCTTCATTTTCTCCATGTGTTAAGACCTCTATGGTTTTTTTGGGGAGCTAAAAACAAAAGAACCATTATCATTCATTTCTAAACATGAGCATTTTGCTTTTCTTTTGTTGCTTGTGACTGAATGGCAAACCCAGACATTTACCTTATAACATCCAGATTTTCCTAGAAGAAAGTAAAAACACAGTTAATGATAAAAAGCTGTAATATGAGCACTTTAGCGCATATGAATTGATTGTGAGAAACAGTATACACTGCGGTATTGTAGATAAATTAATTCGATCATTAGTAGGTTGCAGCACTTACTTTTTTTAATGAAAACGAATACTGCAATTGCGATGATCAACAGAGAAACTCCCACCCCAATGAGAACTCTGTAAGTGGGTGTACCAGCCACTGAAACAAAACACAGATCACAATCTTCATCATTTCTAGTAGTATGGGTAATCAAAACATTACTACTGACAGCATTTTAAAACATCTTAGTACTTAATGCAAACTATGCCGTGTTTTAAATAAGCATGGTTTTTTGATTCTCAAAAGTGAACACACCAGTTTAGCTATACAGGAACTAAAATCTACCCACACAACTCTCAAGTTTCACTACTGTATTTTCAATGTTCAAATAAAGTCTTTGGACTTAGTCCACATTAAGAGCTATCAAATCAACAACAATTTCCATTCTACTGACTATTTAAGATTCATATTGACTTTGGGCAAAGAGTGACTAAGTGGCTAAAAGCATTTTTTACAGTGTACTCACCACAGATCTGATCTGAGGTTGAACTGCCAGGAGTGTTCTGAACATATCCAGATTTACATCTAGAGGAAAAAAAAAAAAAGTGTTGAGTTGAGACTTGAACTCAGGGAATTATTTCTGTTATTTCATTCAGAATGACTGAATCAACCAGATTGCATTAGGTTACAAAAGGAATTTAGATCAGGCACAGATATATTCTTTTTTGGGTAACAATTGCATGTTACCCAATTGTTGCACACTCAACATCCCAGAACAAAAATACGTTCTAAGAATATTTTGCTAACGTTCCCATTATGCTATTAAAAAGTTGTTTCTATATGTTCTCCGAAAGTTCAAAACATCCAGTTTTTAATGTTTAAAAAAAAAACACTCGTTTATGTGAAAGTTAAAGAAAACATTAAGTGAACATTCCGTTTTATAATTTTGGAAACATTATGGGAATGTTACTTTTTGAATGTTCTCTGAACCACCCGAAACTAGAAGGTAGCAATGTTTTTATAAATGTTGGACCAAAGCCCAACCAAAAACATTTCATGAATGATGTATATTATAAACAGTGTTTTTGTGCTACCATTTTGGGAATGTTATTAATTACCAGATAACTTTGAAGAAACATTCTATTAACATTACTGGAAGAAAGTTTGAGAGAACGTTGCCAGAACATGGTTCCCTGTTAGCTGGGATTTCATCCCGTTACACTAACCTAAGACACAATAGTATACGAGACCAGCACTAACAGAAAAAAACAAAGGGACTTAATATCAGAAGGCTTTCTCATACTCGCTCCATTTCCTGCAGATGTCAGATGAATCATTGGTGGAGAATGTTCCATGTTCACATGCCTCACACGCAGTATCACTAACCGGTGAACCTGTCAAAATACAGGGTAACAAGAGGCAAAAATGAAACCCTTGTGTCTATTCAGTGTAAATGATGTCTACGCACTGGGTTTGAACCACTAGCTACACCACGCCATTCAGCTTCCTCCAAGTGTCTTTGGCCATTTAGATAAGTACAATGATTGTAAAACACATTTAAAATGATATTTTGTGACATATTATTAGATTCATTTTTTAGTAACAATGTAAAGGTACAAATTAGGACAGAATCGACATGAAATAGCAGTTGTGCATACAAAACTGACTCTTACATCAGACAGCACAAACCTTTTTTGACAACTCTCTGTCCTGGCTTGCAAACTGTATGTTTTGTACAAGTGTCACAGTCATCATCTTGTGTACAGTAGTATCCAGGTTCACACTGACATCTGCTTAGCCTGGTCTTGCTGGGTTCATTTTGTGGCAGAAAATGTAAATCTGAAAATGAAAAGAAAATCAAGAGAGAAAAAAAAAGAGTAAGCTTCACGGAGACCTTCCAATTACATTTATTCACTTAGCAGATGCTTTTATTTATAACCTAAAATTTTTGATTCATTTATACTAATATTAATAGTTCTTTAAACAATTTATTATTAATATTAACAGATATTGTTAGTATGCTAAAATATAAAAAACACGTGCAACTGTCTAAAAACATAGATACATTAATCTAAAATAATTGTGTTAAAAAAAAAAAAACACTCACTAGGGTCACAGCTGGGCTGGCGCTCACATCTGGTTTCGCTTGTGTAGCCACTCTGATATTCTCCGTCTTGGCAGTCCTGACAGCGCGGGTCCTCGCAGTTATCATCCACCAACATCCTCTTACCTGTGACACACTCACAGTAACTACCCGCTCTGATTAGACTAAGAGATTCGTATATTAATTAAAGGAGGAATAAGAGTAAACAAAACATGATATTATTGTTTTTTTTTTCAAGGCCACATGTAAAACAATATCAACTATTCAAAGTAAGGCATTGGCAATTAAAACAATATGGTACTGTAGCTGAGTAGACTATTCATGTGTATTTTTTATAGAAAACAAGGGAAGTAGGCTACATGCTGATACTTCCTCTAGACTACGTCAGTTTACTGACACGCCACATTGAATTACAGTTCGTCCACATACCTGGTCCACACTTCTTACAGCATTTATCATCCTTCGAATAATGTGTATCCTTCTCACAGCATGACACAAGGTACAACAATGCGACCTGTCAAAGGTAAATGCATAAAGAACATTATGAAGAATTGAAACACCCTTGTGTTGTGCTGAAAATCCTTTACCTAATTGGTGTTCCCGGTACAAAATTGTTTGTAAATCTTTAATTATGCTATATTATCACCAAATCTTGGATTCAATCTTTTTGTCAACTTGTTTTCTTTCAATTAGCACAGGTTTTGTATTTCTTTTTCGGAATCAATTGGTCATAAGCCTTATTGATCTGCGGTTATGCACCTCAGTTTTTGAGTGAAAACAAGCATTATTTGTATATCGTTCACTCAGAAACTGAGGAGCTCAGATCAGTGAGACCTACGCTCAATACAAAAGCTGTGCTAATTGAAAGAAAACAAAGTTGACAAAACGATTGAATCCAATATTTGGAAATAATATAGCACAATGAGACTTTCAAGCATTTTTTTTGTTTGTTTTTTTTTGTGGTCTGGTCATTTTTGACTGGGATCAAGTGTAACAAAGATGGAAAAAATCCCCCCAAAAGTACAAAGGTTATCAATTTTTGGAAGTTGTTATACACAGTGTGAGTTAAGTCCAATGCGACAACATTATCTAGCATTTTTGGAGAAAAAGAAAATCCTCTATGGGTCGAAATGACCAGAACACAACATGAGGGTTAAGGTCATGTGACGTCAACACATCAGCCCACTCCATGAAGAATAAGTCTGCTTTTTCTATTATATTAATATGTTTAAAGTCTTTTTTTAAATGTGTAAACATCTTTATTAGCACATAAAAGGTAACTCCTTTTATAATCAGTTATCATAAAATTATTAACTATTAATGATCAACACTATATTTAAATGTAAGCATGTTTTTGAGTTTTTTAAGTGGACATGTGGTCCCTCAGACCTCCAAACAGAAACATGGGGCAAACTTGAAACCAAAACGACGTTATTACAACAGGCAATGCGGAAAGTCCCCGAGATCCCCACCCACAATGACCGTTTTTCAATACAGAAGGCTGCAACCTTACAATAATGCATTAAATGGCTATTGAACAACAGACAGTGCAAATGTTTTCATATGTATCTTAGATACAGACACTTTAAATGCTGTTCCAATACCAGCATTCAAATCGAAAGTGAAAGTAACGCTAACACACGAGTCATTGTTTTAATAACGACGACAATCTAAACGTTCTAAATGCTGCACATGAAAAATAGAAACTGATTCATTGTTACAATGAACATTAGCAATTTCAATAACAACCACCATTCATTTTAATGCGTAGTTAACATGCTCAAGCGTAAAGCACATCACTTACCAGCGCATAAAGAGTGAAACCCGTTCTCATGATGACAATATCAGTAGAAACGGATCCTTGTAACCAGTTGTTGATGCCTCACAAACACATAAGACACTAAACCGTCTGCTGCAGATCTTAAACTACCGCTTGACAGACGCGAAGGGGGGGATTTCTTTCTGCAGACACGCCCACATGTGACATGTGACCATTTCCCATTTCCCCATACTATTCCAAGAAGAGAGAGTAGAAACTCTAAAGACGTGTTAAGGCTAATGCATGACAAAACTGGTCAAGTTATTACACTTATATTATTTTAAAAATGATTTCACGTTTTCGAGAGATTTTTTTGATTCTTTTTTTTTTAAATATATTTCATTAATATAGCCTAATCTAATATAAATCATAATTTTATTAATTTGATTTGATTAAAAGACCCAGATTATAACATGGAATTGGTTTGTCTGTCAGTCTAATTCCATAAAAACGTCACTCAACCAGGCAGAACTTCCCAGCTTGACTTTCACTTCCTCCAGACCACAAACACTATCCAGTCATGTTAGCAGCAGTGGCAAAACGTTTATCTCTTACTTGCAAGTGACATTTATTTATTTACTTGCCCGATTTAATGTCACCTTAGCATCATTAGCAACACAGAAAATCATAGTTCATCTGTGATTTACTGAATTGACTACACTGTGTGACTAAAGCAGAAAAATTCTGAGCACTAAGGCCTGCCATTGCATTTTGTACTTTTTACTTTTGCATTTTGGAGGGAATGTGAGCATTTAGTGTTGGTGGCAGTGCAGTGACCTTTGCATTTCTTTCGAACGCACAATTAATTAAAATAAATAAATAAATTTAGGTTTGTACTAAGTGACAATTAATTTTTGGGTAAACGTGTACTGCAGTATATAAATAATAGCCTATTAATAATATAAAGTATTGTACAGCACGGTGTTATTATTAATTCAAAATAAAAATATTAGAATTATTTCTCATTATTTGAAATGAATCTGAAATAACAATCAAATAAAAAGTATAGATAAATAAATACTATAATAGTATAATAAATAATACACTGATATAGTATTATGGATATATAAAACAATAGCCTATACGAAAGACAAAAAGTGAAAGCAAAACACAGCTCATGAAACAATAATGTTATACAATGGCAGCATGATTTGACACCGTTGACACATTTTGCCACTGTGAGAAAAGAAGAGCAAAACAGTGCAGCTTGAGAGTTTTACAACCACAGGTGAATCCCACCCTTTGAAAAAAAAAACAAAAAAAACCCAGGTCTGGATTCAACAGACAGCATGAGGAAATCCCCATGTTACAAGGAAGTTGTTTTGGAATATACATGCATGAGTACTTCTAGGGACATACCGTGGAAGAGAAGAAATACTCTGAGATCAATGATGTAATCAGCCAGATCCCAACACAATGACGTCTGGACTCAGGAACTTCAGGCAGACTTAGATTTTCATTACATAAGGCTGATTGTCTCACTTCCTCACAAAGGTATGCTATCTGAGAATGATTTGAGGCATGGCATACTGTAATTAAAGGTTCTAGTGAAAAACCCGTCAGTCCCATGAGGAACAGTTCAGAGAATATGGACGTCACATTTTCCACGTCAGTTTTGAAAAAAATAGCTTTTCTCTTTTAAGACACTGCACAGTCTAGGGGGCTTGTTGTATAAAAGTCTGTAGGCCTGTGTGTTCAAAGTGCAATAATTGACAAGCATGCAAAAAGGTATATGACAAATTCTGCAAAAACACCAGAATGAAAAATACATCTGCTTTACATATGTGTGAGAGGACTTCAATAGTTTACACTACACTAATCACTAGACTACTGGCAAATGAAATAGGATGTAAACACTTCCTTTTCTCAGTCTGTCACTGTTTTGACGCATATAGGCTATTTTAAGTAGGTGTTAATTTACACCTACATATGAATATGTTTGGGAGTTTTTAGATGTTGGGGGATTGCTAAGAACACAACCTTTGCACTTTGTTTATTCTCTGAACTTTGTTTCGTTTATTCTTAATGTGGTTGTTAAATGTATAAAAAAAAAAAGTTCAAAGGAAATTAATTTGTGAAATTAAAATACTAATTTGTCCCCCAACTTATGAGTCAGTTTCATAGTTTGCCAAAAATATATGTTAATAGTTCATAATTAAAAATCATAGTTAGATTTCGACATTTTCACAAATGTTCGCAATGTTAGGGTGGTTGCCTGGGCATTGCCACAGTGGTATGGACCCTTGCTTTCACTCGGCGGCCATCTTGGCATTGCTCCCTAGGCAGATATTTCCAAGTACAGTAAGTACAGATCCTATCTATTTGAACAGGGAAAGACATACATCTCAAAAGCGAGATAGATAGTGTTATCCTTAAATAACTGATTTCAGATAAAAATATTAACAACATTATAAATGGTATCACAAACTGTACTTCTTTTTAGTTAGATTTTAGCCCGCTAATGCGCATGCGCATTCCAGCGTCAACACACAGGTGATCATAAAAGGCCATCTGCACTTTTAACTCTAATTTTTAAAATAAGTTACCTATTATTATTATTATTGTCTGAAGTAGGGCCTACCTGTAGTAAGTATGATTAATTGGTTGCCATGGTCGTCAGGGCTTCCATACAAACATTAGGCCTACACTTTATGTTGAAGTGCGTAGCTTATTGTTTAAATGCAATAACTGATTTAAATTCGTTGTGGGTAAGTAACATACCGCTTTCACGTTCACAATACTAATATAGAGCTACTTTGTACTTTATTTAAAGTCCAGTTTGTCTTTTACAGCGTCGTATAGGCCTAGTGATTTGTTTGTGTCGGCTGTTCACCACCTAGCGGCTAATCATTGTGCTACAATTGAATGAGCTTTCAGACATTTTTGGAAATGCGTGTTTTATTTTACTCTTCAAATTTGAGTGTACAACCATCTATATATAGATACAACAGCAGTGTAATAATACATAGCCATACATAATGCTTAAACAAGAAGTCAGATATAGGGTGGAGGTGTATGACTTCATTTTTTCTTTTTCCGTCTTCATGTAAGCTGTATTTAAAGAAATTGGCTTGTAATAAATTATAGACATGCCACATACCAAGTTCTCTGTCAGACAAACACACCTCTTTTCCCTTTTTTCAGATGTCTGCAAACCTCAATCTAACCCAGTTTACTATTTGCCAGCACTTGATGGGTGATGTGACATATGTTTTGGTCTCCTGAAGTCCAATGAAGAAACATGGATCCTGGAAGACAGTGCATATTCCTCGAGGTAAAAAGATAATTAATTAATTTATTTAATTATCTTGTTTTAATCGTGAGTAAGAATATGTGTTAGGTAAAACTTTGCCCTCTTGTGCTCGTTTCCAGTATTGCATATGAGAAGTATTTCCTGTAACACGCGTCCCAATGTGCATACTATCCATCCTAAATTCTATGTGATGTTAGTAATTTTCAATACTATTTAGGGCAGATAGGGTGGATAGTATGCACATTGGGACGCAGGGTAAGTATCTAATTCTTAAAACATTGTAGAAGTAATGCAATATACTTTAGATTACATCTGATGTATGTACAGAATCAGTATGCACTGATTTATTCCTGTTTTTGCACCAAATTATTGCTTGAATATTGAAATTATAGACTAGAAATGACTATTAGCACACACTGGAGCACCAAAAGTAAATTTTGATAAAATGCAGTTGATTACTGACCAATTAAACTGCAGAAAGTGAGGGGAAGTTAATGTGATTAAACCTGACAAGAAATTGCCAGCTTCATTTCACCCCAAAATCAAAAGGTAAATAAGAAATAATATTTAGCTTAAAGAAAATGACGATTTTTCTTAGAACCTTTTATTTATATATTTAGGACATGAGTCACTTAGGATTAATTTTCTTTTTCTTTTTTTTACAAAATAGAATCTCTTTTTTTTTGTTTAGATTTTTCGGGCAAAACATGACCCGTTTATATGAGATTCACTCAGTTTTCAATGTTGAAAAAATGTAATTTAAAAGCATTTTTTTCATTGTCAATATTTCCCAGGCAGAGCATTTATTAAAGATGACTGCAATGCTGTAGCATTTGCTTCAGTTTAAGGAAAAGGTTAAGCGGTGTGTAGTTCCTTCAGTTTCCACAGAGCCGATGCGAGGTGAACTTTGCCCTCTCGCTGAGTGTTATGCGTGACCTCGCTGACCTTCAGAGGACTCAGATTCAGATCAAGGATGAGGCTGTAGTTCTGTAGCAGGCGTTTGGCTTGGTCTCTGTCCACATAACCTGAAAACCAGTGTTGAAAACATCATTTCATCATACAAGTGTCTATCATTTTCTATGAGTCACAGTGTTTTAAATCACTTTAAAATGTGCTTCAGACAAACTGTATTCGTGTGATGAGTTTTATACCTGTGTTTTGGGTGTCACACATTTGTAAGGCCATCTCCATCTTGTGGAACCTCTGAAGCCATGTTTCTCTTTGTTCTGCATTCGCATTGCTCCTGTCGCTCACTGATTCCAGGTCAGTACTGACCACTGACGCATCCCAGGTCTCTGCCTGAGGATCATGTTCAAAAACATCCATCAAAATGTGCTTTTTTTTTATTTCAGAAAGCTGCTGACAGTATAAAATGATAATATTCTGGGTAGTTTTGCCAGGCTCATTGACAGACCTCAACACTTTGCTGTTTTTCTTCTTGTACAGCTTTCTGTATGAACTGCAGCAAGTCTTGATGGTGCACCTGCAAAGCAGCATGGTGAGTAAAATGCACTGAACATGATAGAACATAACAATCACTTCACATAAAAAATGACAAACTTTAATGAAAATAATTCCTATAGAAATCCATATATGCATACAAGCACTTTAACTATAATTTGAAATGGTATAAATTGATCTTTTAATGTTTAGATTTTATTTTGAAAATCTGAAAATGTATGAAAACATGTCGTTTGTATTAAAAATAGCTCAATTAAATTAGTAAAATGTATTATCTTTCTCAGAAATTGAACTGAACCAAAACTTTAAAGATATTGAGATGTAATGATCTAATAAAAATACATACAAGTCATGTTTCATCATCCAATATATATATATATATTGTGACTCATAGAAAAGGGGATATATATATATATATATAATTTTTTTTTTTTTTTTTTTTTATTTAAATGTGTGCGTGAACTGGAGGCGGGGAATAGTAACTATAAATGTAACACTTATATATAGGGATGTAACGATTCACTCAACTCACGTTTCGATTCGATTCACAATTTTGATTTCACGATTCGATTCACGATTTTTTTTTTTTTTTTTTTACAAAATGGAAAACCGGGTAAATCCCAGAAAAACATATACACGTCATCTTTCATCTTAAAATCTAAAGAAAAAAATTAATATATTTTGCAGAAGAAAATCAAACTAACCAATTTTTTTACTTTATATTTTACATTTAAATTTTGTTTATAGTAGTTTATTATAAATAATAGTTTATAATAAATAATTTTTACAAAATATTTTTTACAACTTTTTTACGTTTCATTTCAAAATCTAAAGAGAAAAGAAAAAAATTATTTTGCAGATAATGCTTTGTCATAAAACTAATGTAACCAAGACAAACAAACAAACAAACAGGTTAATAATGAAAACAGTCAGTGGTGTGCAGTGTAATATGAAACTTGTATATGAAATGAGAACAATTAATTCAGCATTCAAGTTTAGATTTCTGATTTAATCAATGGGTTTCATTTTTGCTGAATGCATATGTAACCGAAATTGAATAATGACTCAAATAATATTATTTGCTGTAATTCCCAGAGGTTCTGCTTGATAAGTGATCTCCTGTACCTGCTCCGGGTCGGTGGTGTTACTGAAGGATTGGAACATACAGGCCAGTGTAGTGAGCTTCAGAGGGAGCTGCAGTCTGAGGAAGAGACATGTGAGTTCTGACTGATGGATGGTTCCTGATCGGGACGGATCGAGTGATGTCACTTCCTCCTCGATGATCTGGAATGTTTGTGGTTTCAGATCCTGCAGTTCCTCTGAGACGGATGAGAGGAGGCAGAACTCTGGACTGAATTTAATTGGCTCCTCTGTCTGGACATGTTGAGTAAGATTTGGTTTTAGAGATTTTATTTTTAATTTAGCATACACTATCAAAAGTTTGTGGTCAGTAAGATTTTTTAAAAAATAAATTAATAATTTTATTCCAGTAAAAAAGACATTTATAATGTCAAATTAATAATAATTTATTTTATAGAATATTTATTATTTCTATTCATCAAATAATTCTATAAAAGGTATCACGGTTTCCTCAAAAATATGAAGCAGCACAACTGTTTTCAACATTGACAATAATAAGAAATGTTTCTTGAGCAGCAAATCAGAATGGTTTCTGAAGGATCATGTGACACTGAAGACTGGAGTAATGATACTGAAAATTCAGCTTTGCATCACAGGAATAAATTACATTTTTAAAACATATTCATAAAAAACATTTATTAAAATTGTAGGAATATTTCACAATATTACAGTTTTTACTGTATATTTAAGCAAATACATGCAGCCTTGATGAACGTAAGATACTTCTTTTAAAAACATGAACAATTTCTGACCTCAAACTTTTGTATTTGTTCGATTTGATTAAAGACAGCATGCACATTATGTCTTACCTGTGCCTCCGTAATATGAGGATTTTGCACGAGTTGTTTTGTGTGACTCATGTTGGTTGTGGACTTCAGATGTATGTAGGATCGTGATCGATCTCCACATGGTGCCGTCACACACCGTCTGTCAGGAACCTGGGTCATTACCAAACCATTAGCATCCAGCTATCTTCGGCACGAGCTTCAGATTATATAGCACATTTTTTCCTTCTAGTAAACAATGGGAAGTGGATTTCTGAACCCTGAACAGCGCTGTTATTTTGATTGGTAATTACCAGGTTTCAGTACCATGGACAGTGCAACCATTTGACCTCTAAAGTCATCTGAAAACTGGTCAATGACAATCACACAGTGGTAAACAATGGTTAAGTCTTGCAAAATGACTGAGTTTGTGAGTTGGATGTTACGTTTAACAGTCAGTGTAGTTTTTGATGTAGTTGATTTTTTTATTACCTGTCTGAGGGCATCCAACAGGTTTTCTGTGTGCTCAACTGGTCTCAGAGGCTCCAGGTCATGAGAAGGTGATTTTCTGCTTGAATCTCCATCTGTGACTCTGTTAGGTGGACTGTGTCTGTGCTCCGAGCAGTTTGTTACCTTAAGATGATCTGTAGGACTATATGTAATATTAAATGTATTTGTATATTTTTTACTATTGTTAATATTAAACGTATAATGGTAAATATAATAGCAATGCTAAATGACATTTTATTTTATTTTACTTCATTTATATATTTTTATTTTATCTTGCACCATTTGTGCTGTGGACAATAATAAATAAATAACAATTAAAATATTTTTAGCAATATTTATATTTTACCTGAGCTGCAAATTTAAGTATAATAAATGTTTATTATTATTAAATAATCTGCCAATATGTTAATTATCACTCTTAATTTAACAATTAAAAATTAAAAATAAATAAATTATACATCATTTAAAAATATATATAAAATATATTTAGATATTTTTTAATACATTTAATTTGTTTATCATTTTACATTTAATTTTAATTTGTATTATTCTTTGTTTTGTACCTTTTTGTCCCATCAGTAAAATACTTAATTTGTTTCCCACCAACAATCTTCACCACCAGCTGCGGCATGATGGTCTTCCCTGTGGTTTTCCATCCATCCATGATGTGGGAAGCTCCTACAGAGAAGATAATGAGACACAAATGAGTGATTGTTCAAATACACACAAGCATATATTGGGCATTAAAAGGAATTTCGTGCTTAAAATGGTCTGAATGTCACTGCATTACCTGACAAGATGTCAAACCTCACAACTGACTTCACTTTCCTGAGGCAATTTGACTTTAAAGACTGTAAATCTATCAAATACTCTAATGCTGTGAGTCTGGTTGGTTTTTGAATGCTGAAAAGAAGCAAAAGAAAACATTTACTTACCCACTATCACTGAATCTCTGCTTTTTGTGTCTTTCAGGTCTATAAAACAGCTCTCTTAAACAGAGTGCCCTTGTCCTGAGCTGATATGTGTCTTGAGATACAAGCACGGGTGAGGTTAGGAGCAGCAATATCCACAAATAAGAGCACAGCCTGTTCTCTCTAGGGTTCTCTGGACTCCAGGGGTACAATCTCAACTGTGCCATGGTTACCCGACCAGCCCAACCTCTCTGCCACAGCCACTTCCTACACAGATAAAGTGTAAGAGTGATTTATTACAGTCCGCTTCTGAAAAAAAGTAATTCTGCCTGACTACACAATGATAAGGTAAGTAAATTGGCTTTAAAAGCCTAAAAATGGTCTTCTTGCTAGCTGAATAGCAATGGTAAATGGCATTTTATATTCTTATTGTTTTTTGTATTTTATTTCATATTCTTATTGTTATTTTTATTATATTATTATATACATTATATTATATTTTATTAAATATTTGTATAATATTTATATTTTGAATAAGCTTATTTTATTGTATTTTATTTAATTTTTTACTAGACTACACAATGATAGTAAGTAAATGGGTTTTTAAAGTTCAAAGATAGGTATTAATATAGGACAGATCAGACATGACAGGAAGCGAAGGTCCTCGAGTCGGGATTCGAACCCGGGACGCCCCAAAGTGCAGCGGCGCTGTATGTCGGCACACTGCCCACAAGGCTATCGGCGCCGACTTTATTTTATTTTTTTAATAAGTAAATATGTAACATACTTTTAAAATATCAATTCATTTAGGCCTTTATGATTCAGTTGTTTAGGTTTCAAGGCCAGTGATATGAAGCGCCACCTCTAGGGGGCGACATAACACAGGAAGTAGACATTTCATTAATCTTTCAAGTGAGCACTGCCAGTACTTTCAGGTCAAGATGACATTAGTAATCAACAGCACATTGCTCATACTTGAAGATTTATTTATTGTTCTTCAGTTCCACGGCAGAGGAAGTCTTCCAGCCAGTGTGCCCATCATGCTGATCCTATCAGATCTGTACTCTCAGGGTGTAATTATTTTATCCATCAGGATAAATAACTAGTCTGTAGTTTATTTCATGGCAGTAAAGGTGCCAATAGAATCAGTTTTAATTTGAGCACAATTCTTGATAAACTACAGGTAGATACAGACGGGTAGAATTGGGTTAATTACCCGAGGAGGACCTCAAACCGGTTAATCCGCTGTCTTGGCTTGAAACGTGAGCGCAGAATGTGCTTCTGATTGGACTTGCAGTGGTCAAATGAAAGGCCAGCACGTGGTGGATGAAGAACAGAAGTCTAATAAGCGCCGCCGTTCCCTATTTTGTTTGATTTGTGCAAATTAAGGCATGAAAGTGTCTCTTAATGGATGCGGAAATAGCCGGTTTTGGGGAGCATCAGTAGTCGTGGCACATCCCAGTGTTTCTGCCTTTCTAAACGGCTTAACACGGTTGAAGTGTGAAAGTCAGACGGCTAATTCTGATCTTAATGATCAAAATGCGATCCAGCCGGCGGAGGCTCGGACTCCCTCCACGAGGCAGATTGCACAGCCCCGAAACCTCAAAGGAGCATAAAATCACAGTGCTAACACACAGAGTTCACTCCAACTTCAGAGGCAGGCAAAGACGGTTAAAAAAAGCCAACTGAAAGATGAAAGAGAGAGAGAGTTGGTTAGAGATCTGGGATGGCAACTGAAAGAATGTAGGTTCAAACCTCACAAGAGGTGATTGAGGAACTCCACTGAGGCTCTAATCTATGGTTAAGATTCTAATGAATGTGTAAACATTCCAATTGGAATTCCAACATAATTTGGAATCGGTCCAGATGGGATCAGATAAATAAATCCTCTTAGAATTAAATAAGATGCAACTGGATAAGATGAAATTACTACAGGATTTTTCTAGTTAATGATCTTTATCAGAGCCTTACTTGTTGTATTTGAATAATGTACTTTTGTTATATTGGAATGCTCTTAGAAAATTCACAGTCCTTCTGGATTGATTCCAAATGATGATAAAAAAATCCCAAAGGTTTCCAATTTCTGAATAAATATAGTGGAAGTGGTGTCAGGATTGCTATTGCTTATTGCACACAACACCCTAGCATGTTGTGGTGAGATTTGCACAGGTCAGAGTTTGTGTAAGTTCTTTTCTGAGCAGATATTGTCATTTTTATAAATTGCCTGCTCAATGCATGCTTAAGTTGCAAAAAACAATTGACTTGAGACTCAGGAGGACAAAGAGAAATATTTTCTCTGAATTTCATGAATCTGTTTAGATAAAAGGAAGTATCTTATGCAGTTTGTCACTCTTTTTTCATCTAATAAAATTTGTTTGTTCATGAATTCCACTAATCCAGCATTTTTTTCCTAGGACATCCATAAAATTAATCCATTTAAAAACAGTTATTTCATATTTATTTATTTATTGTTCTGCAACAGAATTTATAAAACTAACCTGCCATGTACAGAAAACTACATTATAAATAAATATTAATAAAATAAGTATATCGTTTAAAATCTAAGTTATTTAATTTTATGTATTTTAATGTTGATATTTAGGTATAAGGAAACCGTGTGTTTTCTCAAGTTTTACATTATTGCAGCAATTTTTTTTTGATGAGTATTAATTTTTGACTATATATTATTTCATATAAAATATTTATTTATTTATTTGTTTGTTTATTTATTTGTCTGCTGGATTTATGAAAACTGCACTATAAATAAACATTAATATTCTTTTAAATATATTATGTCATACAAAATTGATTTCATTTGAATTGAATTTTATTTTGTCTTGCAACAGCATTTACTTGCAGCATATGTGACACAGGACCACATAGGATAAGACCACTTAGGATAAGACAGTATTTGGCCAAGATACAACTATTTGAAAATCTGGAATCTGAGGGTGCGAAAAAAATCTAAATATTGAGAAAATCGCCTTTAAAGTTGTCCAAATGAAGTTCTTATCTTTACTTAATATCCTAATGATTTTTGGCATAAAAGAAAAATAGATATTGAAGAAAACGGAAATTATATTCTTTGGTCCCCCTAGTGGCATTCCCACAAAGTTTGTTAATGGTCACCATGTCACATTTCAAGCCAAAACTCTTGTTAAAAACTTAGGCGTTTTGCTTGATAATGAGCCGAAACTAGACAAACAAGTAAACTCAGTGGTTAGATCCTGTTTTTTCATCTCCGCCTTCTTTCAGAAATGAAGTCTTTTCTCTCTTTTCAAGATTTTGAAAGAGTAATTCATGTTTTTATATCATCATGGTTAGACTACTGTAACTCACTTTATTGTGGAATGAACACTACTTCCCTGGCCCATCTCCAGTTGGTCCAAAATGCGTCAGCAAGAGTTTTATTGGGCCTCCGTAAATCCACTCACATTACACCTGCATTAGCATCATTGCATTGGCTGCCTGTTTGGTTTAGAGTGGAGTTCAAAACCCTAGTTTTTGTTTTTAAGTCCCTAAACAACTTAGCCCCCTCATATCTATCTGAGCTTCCATCTCCACATAACCATTCTCGAGCTCTTCGGTCCGGTAGTCATAGATTGCTCAATGTTCCCAGAGCCAGACTTAAACAAAGAGGTGAATGTACCTTTGCCGTCGCGGGTCCTAAACTCTGGAAAAGGTTACCAGTTCATATTAGATCTGCTCCTACGATACAGATTTTTAAATCTCTGCTTAAAACTCATTATTTTCCCATTGCTTTTAATGTCCCTTGATGATTCATTTTTAAATTCGACTTCTGTTGTTGTTATGATTTTCTTTTGATATCCTGTTGATAATTTGTCTCTGATTTTATCTGTGATATTTTTTTTTATTGTTTTGCAAACCGCATTAATAACTATTAATAAAATCAATATATTATTTTATAAAAAACATATTTATTTTATTTAATATTTTTAATTAATATTTATTTGTCTTACAACAGTGTTTATAAAACTGTCTTGTCTGGTGATAAAAGACCAAAACTTGACTTAATCTTGGCTTAGAATTGACATGATTTGAGCATTAATCTAGACTTTGCACCAGAGACCTGTGGACATTCCATGAAGAATTCTAGTTTTAAGTTGCTCTGAATAAGTGCATCTGCTAAATGCCTTGAATGTAAATGTTACTCCAAAAGAACTGTCTTTTATTATTACTGTAAGTCATTGTAGATAAAAGTGTCAAAGAAATGACTAATCAATCATTAGGGCGAGTTTGTTTGAACGTGCATCTGAGTGTAAGAATAAGCTGATGGAGGTCGTGACAGAGGCGGCGTGAGAGACTGTGTGTGTGATAGAAAGAGGGATGTATAAGAGGAAGGTGCTGTGGAGACTGACAAGGTGATGAATCACCACTTTCATCCTTTTTATTTCATCTGACGACATCCCATTATCGTCCAAACCCTCGCACACTTACACATAAACCGTATCAGGATGGCGTTTCTAGAGAACAGCCATTTAAACATTTGTGTGTGTGTCTTTGTGCTGTACAATGGGACATAAAATGTCTTTAAAACATGGAGTAAGAGATGGAAACGAATTATATGCGCTTTCCTGACATTTTTCATAGTACGATGCGATTCAGCATGTTTTCATGTAACTGAAAGGCATTTGTTCACAACATTAATCATGTAAGTGTGTTTGCTATCTTGCAGACAGACTGATAGGGCTGAAATGAAGATGAATGAAAGCCACAAGGCTCATGGGTGTTGCATTTAAACATTTATCTCAGGACGGTTTATTTAAATAGTCATTTTTGTTTCATTTTTACTCACTCATTATCATAAGTACTTCCGTTCATGCTTGTAGGCCTTTACAAATGCAAAGTCATCCTGGTTTCGGTTGTGTTGAATGATAAATCTTTGGAGATTCTGTTTAATATGTTTCTATCAGGCTGAAATCATAATGATATGTTTAACGGTGTCCTGATAGGCTTGGTTGAGCATTAGAGAGGATGGGATTTCTCTGTGGTTTGACACTTTCCTGGGCTGTAATCTCATATCAAGATTTCATGTCTTCTCATTTCAAAAGCAGACACAAGCTGCTCTGTCTTACATAAGACTTTAGTGTTTATTTAGCTGTGAGGACGACCGGTGTTCATTATTCAAAACATTTATGATTACAGCCTCATTTGTGGAGTTGATTTTTGTGAAAGATCTTGTCATGAGTATGATTCTACCTTTCTGATGGTCAAACAAACAAACTCATAACCTTTAACCAACTAAAATCGAGTTTATATCCCGCAGTTCTGATTTTATAATATGCAATTGCGACTTTATATCCCATAATTCTGACTTAATAATTAGCAATTGACCCTTAGTTACTGTTGCTGTATACGACAAGCCATTGTGCTCTCACGCAGTGCAAAATACATTGTGTAAAGAGGACATGACAATGCACCGACAGACAAGACAGAGCAGGTTAGTTTTGGTATGAAACAACGCCTCAGGTTTCAAATTTTGTCATTTTTGAAAGTTTTTCACACTATTTTTCAAGTTCACATCTGCCGACGTTAATCTACTCTACTGTCTGGTTTGTTTGTCAGACTAAATGGCAGACTCGGCATTATGATTGGTCAGATCGCCTGTCAATCAAACTCATCACAATTCTGAGAAAAAAAATTCACCAATTGCGAGAAAAAAAGTCAAGTCAAATCACCTTTATTTATATAGCGCTTTATACAGTACTGATTGTGTCAAAGCAGCTTTACAGTGTCAACAGGAAAATAGTTTGTCAAAAGTTAGAATTGTGAGACAAATAGTCGCAATTCAAAAAATGTTATTGTAATTTTTGTATTTATAATGCAATGCCAGTGTACCTGTTACTGGGAGTGAAGTTTGTGCTTTACATCAAGGACCACAATGGAAATAAGTTTTGTTTGAAACTTTATTGTGTTATCCTTGGCGAATAGAGTGTATTCTATTCTATGTAATAAACATAAATATAATTATCTTTTTGTATTTCTATTCTGTGGTGGAATTCAACATGATGTCATCACTTGTTGACGCAACAAAAGTATTTTTCTTTGTTAGTTCATAATACCTAATGCATTGAAGTTAAGAAGTCAAACTATATAGCCTCGTGGTTAGTGCGTCGACATATAGCGCAACTGTGCTCACGGCGACCCGAGTTCGAGTCCAGTCTCAAGGTCCTTTGCCGATCCCTCTCTCCTCCCAGTAATTTCCTGTCATCTCTCTACTGTCCTACATGAATAAAAAGGCATAAAAATAACTTTAAAAAAATAATCCAGTACCATTTTGATGCACAGTATGTAGTGAACCAGTGTTTGTTACATTATTGTGTATTTTAGCATAACTGGAGTTCTGTATTGACCAATCAGCATCCAGGATCAGAACTCAGATCTGTTTTGTAATCGCTCATTATTACACATGGATAATGAATGATTCTGGACGGATGTGTTTCCCATCATCTCTTTCAGTGTGATGTATTCAACGCAGCAGATTTTTCTTGCCATAATCTCCTTGTTTTTGTCACTCTAGTTGAAGAGTTCTGTCGCGGCGATTTGCGAGATGGTCTCTAATTGATCAGCTATACAATTAAACACAGAACAAGGCCTGTCTCTCTGTTTGTCTCTCTCTCTGTGTCTGTCTGTCTTTGTATGTCTGGCAGCAGCCGCTCTGAATCAGGTTATCCTCTGACAGATAATGGATGTAGCCAGTATCTAAACATGCTCTCCAAAGCCAGCTCAATCCTTCCAACAAGATAAAGCCAACAAATTAAGGGGCCCGAAAAAAAACTCGCAGGAGGAGAGCCAGAGAAAGAGGCGAGGATGTAAAGAAAGAGAGGACACAGGTGAGAGAACAAATGTGCTTAGAGATTAATTGATAATTTGGTGTGCGATTCTCTCATCGTTAACCTTTAGCGCAGCGCAAATGATGCGTCACTCCATTTAAACAATGGGGTTGTCCGTCGCGGCCGATTGTGTATCTGCTGTCAGGAGGAGCATTGATCAAGAGCTCCACATCAGTCTAAATGTGCAGGAGTCTCTCAGCGCTCCGTTCATTCATCACACGAGCCTCCTCCTGCTCGCGTCCATCCTTATTAATGTCCTCTATGAATGTCAGCACCTCCCTCGTAAGTACGGCCAAGGGAGAGCGTCGCACATCCTTCATACTTCCTCAAGGTCTTCAGGAGTTTTAGGGAAACTGCCAGTCTGTAGCAGAAAGTTTTCCAAGGGGTCTTCAAAGGGACAGTTCACCCATAAATGAAACTGGCGTCATTATTTAATGCCCATTCACACCAAAGATGATAACTATAAAGTTTTAATAGTCATTCTAATTCTATCAGAATAGGGACGTCTACATTACAACTATAACGGTAATGACTCTGAGGAACGATATCATTGGAATCACTCTCATTTTTTTCCCAGCAGATAAACAATAAAAACATTGATATCAGCTGAAGCTCTCAAATACCATTCTTTACCTCATTTTTTATCATTCTCCATATTCAACACAAACTGAACGAGAATCTGAACATGGATGGTACCTTGGAGCTTCAATGGAGAATGATTATCAGTAACTGGGTTTCTATCCACATATTTGAATGCAAATGCTGGATATCACATTAAAAAATAACGCATGGAAACACCAACATGTGAATGAAATTTCTGAAATTTGCATTATAATGTGTCAACAGGAAAATAGTTTGTCAAAAGTTAGAATTGTGAGACAAATAGTCGCAATTCAAAAAATGTTATTGTAATTTTTGTATTTATAATGCAATGCCAGTGTACCTGTTACTGGGAGTGAAGTTTGTGCTTTACATCAAGGACCACAATGGAAATAAGTTTTGTTTGAAACTTTATTGTGTTATCCTTGGCGAATAGAGTGTATTCTATTCTATGTAATAAACATAAATATAATTATCTTTTTGTATTTCTATTCTGTGGTGGAATTCAACATGATGTCATCACTTGTTGACGCAACAAAAGTATTTTTCTTTGTTAGTTCATAATACCTAATGCATTGAAGTTAAGAAGTCAAACTATATAGCCTCGTGGTTAGTGCGTCGACATATAGCGCAACTGTGCTCACGGCGACCCGAGTTCGAGTCCAGTCTCAAGGTCCTTTGCCGATCCCTCTCTCCTCCCAGTAATTTCCTGTCATCTCTCTACTGTCCTACATGAATAAAAAGGCATAAAAATAACTTTAAAAAAATAATCCAGTACCATTTTGATGCACAGTATGTAGTGAACCAGTGTTTGTTACATTATTGTGTATTTTAGCATAACTGGAGTTCTGTATTGACCAATCAGCATCCAGGATCAGAACTCAGATCTGTTTTGTAATCGCTCATTATTACACATGGATAATGAATGATTCTGGACGGATGTGTTTCCCATCATCTCTTTCAGTGTGATGTATTCAACGCAGCAGATTTTTCTTGCCATAATCTCCTTGTTTTTGTCACTCTAGTTGAAGAGTTCTGTCGCGGCGATTTGCGAGATGGTCTCTAATTGATCAGCTATACAATTAAACACAGAACAAGGCCTGTCTCTCTGTTTGTCTCTCTCTCTGTGTCTGTCTGTCTTTGTATGTCTGGCAGCAGCCGCTCTGAATCAGGTTATCCTCTGACAGATAATGGATGTAGCCAGTATCTAAACATGCTCTCCAAAGCCAGCTCAATCCTTCCAACAAGATAAAGCCAACAAATTAAGGGGCCCGAAAAAAAACTCGCAGGAGGAGAGCCAGAGAAAGAGGCGAGGATGTAAAGAAAGAGAGGACACAGGTGAGAGAACAAATGTGCTTAGAGATTAATTGATAATTTGGTGTGCGATTCTCTCATCGTTAACCTTTAGCGCAGCGCAAATGATGCGTCACTCCATTTAAACAATGGGGTTGTCCGTCGCGGCCGATTGTGTATCTGCTGTCAGGAGGAGCATTGATCAAGAGCTCCACATCAGTCTAAATGTGCAGGAGTCTCTCAGCGCTCCGTTCATTCATCACACGAGCCTCCTCCTGCTCGCGTCCATCCTTATTAATGTCCTCTATGAATGTCAGCACCTCCCTCGTAAGTACGGCCAAGGGAGAGCGTCGCACATCCTTCATACTTCCTCAAGGTCTTCAGGAGTTTTAGGGAAACTGACAGTCTGGCGTTGATAGTTTTTCAAAGGGCCTTTAAAGGGACAGTTCACCCATAAATTAAAATGCTATCATCATTTAAAGAAACAGTTCAGCCAAAAATAAAAATTCTGTCATTAGTTACTCACCCTCATGTCGTTCCAAACCCGTAAGACCTTCGCTCATCTTCGGAACACAAATTAAGATATTTTTTTCCATAGACATCGTTAAAATAGCCCATGTGACATCAGTGGTTCAACCTTTATTTTATGAAGCTATGAAAATACTTTTTGTGCGCAAAGAAAACAGAAATAACGACTGAACCACTGATGTCACATGACCTAGTTTATCGATTTCCTTGCTATGTTTCTGGGCCTTGAACGTGGTAGTTGCGTTGCTTTCTACGGAGGGTCAGAAAGCTCTCGGATTTCATTAATCTTAATTTGTGTTCCGAAGATGAACAAAGGTCTTTCGGGTTTGGAACGACACGAGGGTGAGTAATTAATGACAGAATTTTCATTTTTGGGTAAACTATCCCTTTAAGGCCTGAAGAACTTAACATATTCTATAGTCGGTTTGACAGTATAATGGAGCCGATCCTGGCTCACTACTATGACTCCTTCTTTTAAAAACAAAGCAATGTGAAGTCAGGAATCTGCTGCGGAAGCAGAAGAGCAGGAAGGCAGCAGAACCTGACTCCATATCATCTGCAATGTTAAAGGGGTAGTTCACCCAAAAATGAAAATTCTGTCATTGATTACTCACCCTCGTGTCGTTCTAAACGCGTAAGATCTTCGTTCATCTTCGGAACACAAATTAAGATATTTTTGATGAATTCTGAGAGCTGTCTGACCCTCCCATAGACAGCAATGTAATTACCACTATCAAGATCCAAAAACGTAGCAAGGAGATCGGTAAAATAATCCATGTGACATCAGGGGTTCAACCGTAAGTTTACGAAGCTACGAGATAACTTTTTGTGCACAAAGAAAATAAAAACAACAACTTTATTCAACAATTTGTCTCCTCCGCGTCACCCTGGCGCCATTTTGGAGAGTATCCACTGAATGTAAACAACGTATGCTGTTCTGTGTCAGCTGCGCCACATGGAAAGTGGAGTACTTACATGCTTGCCCCAGTATTTACTTATATTCAACTGGTTGTTAAGAGTATGCAGAGTTCCAGCATGTTTTAAAGCAGCTGTTATTATTCCAGTGCCAAAAAAGCCAAATATTAGCAGCTTAGATGATTACAGACCAGTGACCCTAACTTCAGTTGTTATGAAAATCTTTGAGCGATTGGTACTTCGAATTTAATTTGTACAATCTGTCTGAATTCTTACCAGTTTGCCTATAAGGCAAATGGATCTGTGATGCTGTGGATCTGTGTCTTCATTCAATTTGGCAACACCTTGAAGCCCCTGACACCTATGTCAGGGCTCTTTTTGTGGACTATAAATCTGCATTTAAAGGGACAATTCACCCAAAAATGAAAATTCTGTCATTAATTACTCAACCTCATGTCATTCCAAACCCGTAAGACCTCCGTTCAGAGGAACATTCAGAGGAAAGCATGCACATGCATCGTGGTACTCTCCAAAATGGCGCCAGGGTGACGCGAAGGAGAAGAATTGTTGAATAAAGTCATTGTTTTTGATTTCTTTGCACACAAAAAGTGTTCTCGTAGCTTCATAAAATTACAGTTGAACCACTAATGTCACATGGACTATTTTAATGAAGTCCTTATTATGTTTCTGTGCCTTGATCGTGGTAGTACCCTTGCTGTTTATTGGAGGGTCAGAGAGCTCTCAGATTTCGTCAAAAGTATCTTAATTTGTGTTCCGAAGATGAATGAAGGTCTTATGGTTTTGGAATGACATGAGGGTTAGTAATTAATGACAGAATTCCATTTTTGGCTGAACTATCCCTTTAATACAATTTTTCCAGTTAAACTTTTTGATAAGTTATAGCAATTTGGTGTTCAACACTCCTTTTCTCTTTGGATTTTCTGCACAATAGATCACACGTAGTTAAAATTAATAATACATTTTAGAGTCCTAAGAAAATAAGTGTGGGGGACTCCACAAGAATGTGTACTTTCACCATACACTAATGACTGTGTGTGGCTTTGTAAATCAGTGCAAGTTTTTAAGTCTGCAGATGATACTACATTGATTGGTCTAATAACAGGCAATTATGAAATTAAAAAAAGAAATGGTGTTTGACTTCCGATGGAGGACAAATGCTGTTTTGCTATTAATTATTAACAGTCATGTACGTTACAAAGCTTTACGTTTCTTGGGACTACCATCTCTGCATCAATGCAAGTGGCATTGTTAAGAAGTCCCAAGAAAGGCCTTTTTGTTTCTTAAGACAGCTTAAAAAGTTTGGCGTAGCTAAAGTTGGTATGTAATTTTATTGAGCTGTGATTGAAAGCGTGCTGACTTTCTCAATTACAGTGTGGTTAGCTCCACAGCTCAGCAGAGAAGTTAGATTAGTAATATAATACGGGCTGCCTCGAAAATGATTGGTTGTGATCTTCCCACTATTGATGAGATTTATGTCTCACGTTTGCAGAAAATCTTTAAATCCTGAAAGATCCCTCACTTCCAGCCATATACCTCTTCAGGCAGACATTTTCTGAACAGCACTTATTGTAGGATTGTTCATGCTCTTAATTCCTCTGGTATTTATCCATCTGTATTTCACTTCATGTAATTGATAGCACATACATGTATATATGTATGTGTGTTGTTTTTAGCTCACCAAGTAAAATTCTGAACAACTAGGTTGTTATGGCATTAAATAAATAATCAGAATCAGAAAGAGAATCAGAAAGAGCTTTATTGCCAAGTATGTTTGCACATATGTTTTAAATAAATAAATAAAGGTGCATGGAAACACTAAGATGTGGATATAATTTCCAAAATGTGCATAGAAATGGCATGATTACTTTGTTAAGTTAGAAGTCATTAGTACAGTATAACCTTAGATGAAAATACAGTGATGTTCCATTTCTATTTTGTACACAGTTCCGTGGGAGTGAGGATTTTGTTCTCTTGAGCACATTGAGCACACAATGCAAATTGTTTTATATTATTTGCAGATTGTTTAAATTTAAATGTTCTTTTTTTATTTTATATTGGTTTCATTTAATTTTACATTTAATTTAATTTAATTTTACATTTGTTTTGTTTATTTATATTTTATTTATATTACATTTTTACATTTTTTTTTTTACAGATTAATTTTTTTAATTTGAATAGAAACATAGCTGGTGAAAAATGTCTTAAAGGCTGGTTTCATAAGATTTATTATATATCATCATACAGATTACTTTAATGATGCTTTAATGGTGTTTTTAATCGTTTTTAGAGTTTGATCACTATATATTTTCATTGTATGGAAAACAGATATGTGAACATTCCTCTAATTTTCTCCTCTTGTTTTCCACAGAAGAAAGTCATAGGGGTTGGAACGGCATGAGGGTGAGTAAATGATGAAATAAGTTTCATTTTGGAGTAAATTATACCTTTAATGTCACCTTGGAGGTTTTTCTCTACTTTTAGTTTGAGATTTCAGCCCCCCAGTATGTCTTTACAGAAAAAACACGCTGACCCGATTAGAAAATTACCTGAAATTGTCTCGACATCAGTTGTTTTTTTGTCATGCAATAGAGGATTGTTGCTGGAAATATCTGGAGCAGGTCCGCTGTGACATAATTATTCAAGGAGCATTTTGTCTAACCTTCACAAACGGCGCCGTTCATCCATTCAGAGCCTCGCGTTTGGGTGGGAAATGTAGCAGGACCAGGGTTCAGTGTGGGACCTCAGGAGGCAATGAAGCAATAAGTTTCCATTTTTCCGAAGGTCACCTGACCTACATGTGCTGCAGGAAGTTGGACACATTTTTTTTACTGCCAGTTTGTACAGATTTATCAGTGTCACTCCTTAAAATGTGAGTAAATGCACACATTTTGTTCCTTTTATAACATTTGTCAGGGATGCTTTGTAAGGCGTGAATCAAAACAGACCCTGTTTACTTACTAATACATGTTCCAGGTGTTTTTGTGCATATTTTATCAGTACATGTTATTCTAAACAAAAATATGACTTATTTTAACTCTGAATGATGTTTCTTGACAGTGATTTTGGTCGGAGTCATTGTACATCCCGTGCCAGTGACGTTTCATGTTCTGAACATTTTACGCCATTGCTGAGATATTTTAGTTGTTCTAGAAATGGCAATAAATAATATAGGAGAGCACTCACATATGGGTCCTGGAGATGCGGCTGACCTAGAAAGACAGTAAAAACACAGGAGGAAAATAGACAAAGGGTCACTCAGTCAGTTCAGCTGCTTTATCTTCAGCCCGGCACCATGTGCTCAAAAACCCTGTGGTGTTCAAAGTCATCTAAGACCTGTTGGAAACAGTTCCCCGAGTTGAACCAGTACATAAATATTCACAATAACCATATACAAGCGAGTCTTCCACCCACTTAGACTGGCCGATTGGCAGGTGAAGTGACTAATGCTGCATTCAAGTCCTTTGGAAATCATAATTACAACATTATGTGCGTTCAAATGATTTTTGCTAAAGTGAAATGTTTTTGCATTTTAGCACTAATGTATCATGATGAAGAGCAAAGGATGTGCATTTGGTGAGTAATCAATGTTTTTTGTCATTCTTGTTCTCACAGAGAATGATGGGGAATGTAGTTTGATTGCACTAGTCTGTCTACTCATGTATGAGCTAAATGACTAGTTTTCTGGCTAGCTCTACGGCAGTTGTTAATGAACAGTACTCTAAATGTGTACAAAACTGTAGCAGTAAGATCTATTTTTTAAAGAATTTTATTCGGCAAGGACACACTAAATTGATCAAAAGTGACAGTAAAGGTATTTATAATATTTCTATTTCACAAAAGATTTCTATTTCAAATAAATGCTGTTCTTTTGAAATTTCTGTTCATCAAAGAATTCTGAAAAAAAAAAGTATTTTCTCCCAAAAATATTAAGCACAAAAATATTTTCGAAAACTGTGAACTGTTTTCAACATTTATAATAATAAAAATGTTTCTTGAGCATCAAATCAGCATATTTGTATGATTTCTGAAGGATCACGTGAAACTGAAGACTGGAGTAATAATGCTGAAAATTCAGCTTTGCATCACAGGAATAAATTATATTTTTAAATAATATTTTTTGCAATAATATTTTTAGTGATTTAAAAAAAAAAACAGATCAATCCCCAGCATACTGCGACTGTATTTGATTCTTTTCTTTTAAAAACATTTCTATATATTTTACATTTGCTTATATAAGTATGTTTTAATTAAAACAGTTATGAATTTAAATGAACTCTCTGTAGGTCTGCCATCTGAGCTGACACTATATTTGACATAATTCAAAGGTAGAAATTAAGTTTGATATTGAGCTGAATGAGACTTGAATGAAACCTCTTTTTTTCCGTGAAATTTTGAAGAGTAAATGTTCGGTTTTCAAAGAGCTGCGGCTCACGGATGATTGCCTCCCCACCTCTATGTCATTTCATGACAGTGTGTGAATCCGCCGCTGATAAGGAAGCTTTACTGACAGAGAGACTGACGGTCTGTCATGGGCTCATTGCACATTGGAAAAAGCCTGTCGCTTGATCGGGTTTAACTCGCTACTAAAAGGGGTCAGCGCTAGATTTACCCCAGGCGCTCATGCGTTTCTTTAAATGCTAACCAATGCAAATGGCCTCACTGTTATCTCTCAATTATGCCAAATTATTTTAATCCAACAATACTTTAGATCCGTAATGTGTGCTGGGAAGGACGGATGCCAGCTGCTCTTCAAACTCGGACAATGCCTGTTTGAGCTGAAGCATTGATGGCTTCTCTTTGCAATAGTGCTCCAGCTCACCCAGGGGACGAGGACGGATAATGGAAGTTCAGAGCCGAAAAGCTTGAGGGTTTGCTGGGGACGCCACGTGCCTTTCCCCTCTGGATCCACCTGAAGAGAACCTGAAGGATTCATTCAAACAGCACATAAAGGCATAAAAAGAAACTGGAAATGCTTGCTTGAAATGCAAAGTTTTGATATGATTGAAATATGTCACATGTTTTAGTGTTTCTGCATTCAGCAAGTTAAACAAAAGCTAATCTTGGATGTGTACACATCTAAATTAGTAGTACTTAATTAATGTCTGCAGTCGATACAATACATAGTACATTGACTGAAGTCAACAGTAAAGTCTATTACTGTTGAAATAGTATCTCAAACACTATATAACATACTGGATGTTTTGGTCACTTCTATGCTGACTTTGGCTGGTCATCATGGCTACACTGCTCAATCTGGCAACCTGCAACGATAACCAGTCTAACCAACTAATAGACCAGCAATGCTCCTTTAAAACCAGTTTTGGATTTTAAAACTCATGTTCCTCATAAAACTCATAAGACTTAAGAAGACTTGGTACTCAATATATGCAACATTTAGATTACTTTTATGGTTCTTTTTTCATCATCTGCTTTATTTTACAGATATTTTTCAATCTTCTCCCTTTGGTCAGGTGTTCAGGTCAGGTGCGCTTTTACTTTAGTAAGCGATGGAAGATGCAAAACAGGTGCCAAAATCCCATAGACTTACAATGGAGGAAGGACCCGAGCTATATTTAGTCGAGTCTAATTGTCTAGCAAAACAAACAAAAATGCACTTAATGCACCTTTAATGACATGAAAATGACAAATGTGTACATATGCATATGTATTTTATGGAAAATAGGGGAACATGCAAATAAAAAGCCTCCCAAATCATTTATTAGGCTCATATCTAGGTCAACTCTCTAGGCACTCTGCTCTCATTGTGCTTGAAAAGAAACTTGCAGGACGTTTATGACAAAACTCAGACACAATGTATGATTTTTAAGGGACACATTTATACTGTTCTCAGAACTCTAGAAATTTGCATAGGGGAAATAATGCATGAATAATACATGTACGTGTACATCTAGCTCACTCATGAGTGACTGATTTGGAACGTACCACCGGCAGAAACTCTGTTAATGTCCATCAGTTTGCTCACTTAACAAAACAAAGGGTAAATGCTATACGCTAACAGATGATTCCAGTAGTTTTTCCATTAGCAAATGAATGAAATGTATTGCATGTGTATTCAATGAAAATTTAATCTGCTTTTCTGTCTATGCTTTTTTTTTCACCGAGATTATTATAATGCATTTTGGGATTGCCGCCTTCAAATATATGGGGCAAAACGAGAAGGTAGGATAATATAGTTTACCTGTGATGCCATAAATGCTATCTAGGTAGGGTTTTTTATACAGTTATACAGTCCGTCATTTTCAGCGGTGCTGGTTTCGGAAGTAAAATTCCTATTCATTTTCCCATACTGATTTAAAAAGTGTCTTCATTAAAGCATCATAAGCCATGAACCAACCCAACCAGCTACAAGGTGAATCACAACATTACAAACTGACAGGACAAAGGTATAAGACTGTTTACTTAATGGTTTTCGTGAGGGAAAGAACTACAATCCCATGAAGCATTGCAATTCCAATTAAAAACAATCGAAATATAAAACTGTTAATTGTTTTTGGTTTCATTATTTGTTAGAAGTTGTTGGTTGTGTCTATTGAAACGATATATGTTAGGTTTATTGCACAACATTTATATATACAAATATTTAATTATTTGAGAGCGTTGGGCGACTGACTCATATATGTCCTTTGCAGTGCTTATGGGAGTGGGCGGAGCTAAAGATTGACTCTCTTATTGGTGGAATTTTCTGTTTGGCATCATGGGTAATGTAGATTTCACCACAAATTCTGCTATTAAGTATTATTATATAAATATGTTGAATTAATGTGAACAAATGGGTTCGAGTAAAACATACAATCAAGCTGATAAAGGGTTTATAAGTTATTGTTAAAAATCAGTTTCCCTGTGGAGAAAATGACAACAGAAGCCTCGCACATTCAAGTTACAAATGTTAAAGGGATAGTTCACCCAAAAATGAAAATGACCCCATGATTTACTCACCCTCATGCTATCCTAGGTGTATATGACTTTCTTCTTTCAGAAGAATACAATCAGAGTTATATTAAAAATGTCCTGGCTCTTCCAAACTTTATAATGGCAGTGAATGGGGGTTGAGATTTTTAAGCCCAAAACAGTGCATCTATCCATCATAAAAAGTGCTTCACACGGCTCTGGGGGGTTAGTAAAGGCCTTCTGAAGCAAAGCGATGCGTTTGTGTAAGAATAATAGGCATATTTAAAACTTAATTTAAACCGTAATGTCTAGCTTCCGCTAACTGTCGTTCACGAGAGACTTTCACATTTTCACTGGAGCTTACGCTACGCTACGTTTACGTACTACGTCATCCGCTGAAAATGTCACTCTCTTGTAAACGCACGTAACTCTGATATATTAATTCCGATTGTGTTCATCTGAAAGAAGAAAGTAATATACACCTAGGATGGATTGAGGGAGAGTAAATCATGGAGTAATTTTCATTCTTGGGTGAACTATCCCTTTAAAAACAAGGTGGATATAGTAGGCTAGGTGTATATTGCATTTGATCTTTTATTATCACTGTCTTAGTACATTAGGCATGTTAAGCATTTTTCACGTTAAGTGCTGTAGAACGTCCCACTGTTTTTGTGATTGAAATACTGTAGCGAGTGCAGTTTGTTCTCAAAGCTTTGCTTTTCTTCTTGAGAGGTGACCTAAATATCTGTGGCTTGATATAGATGGAAATTCGACAGGCTTGTTCTCCAATTCTATTGATGTTTTGCTCTCCAGGTGTTATAATGTGACTAAAAACTTGAACTAAGGTATACAATCAAGCTGATAAAGGGTTTATAAGTTATTGTTAAAAATCAGTTTCCCTGTGGAGAAAATGACAACAGAAGCCTCGCACATTCAAGTTACAAATGTTAAAGGGATAGTTCACCCAAAAATGAAAATGACCCCATGATTTACTCACCCTCATGCTATCCTAGGTGTATATGACTTTCTTCTTTCAGAAGAATACAATCAGAGTTATATTAAAAATGTCCTGGCTCTTCCAAACTTTATAATGGCAGTGAATGGGGGTTGAGATTTTTAAGCCCAAAACAGTGCATCTATCCATCATAAAAAGTGCTTCACACGGCTCTGGGGGGTTAGTAAAGGCCTTCTGAAGCAAAGCGATGCGTTTGTGTAAGAATAATAGGCATATTTAAAACTTAATTTAAACCGTAATGTCTAGCTTCCGCTAACTGTCGTTCACGAGAGACTTTCACATTTTCACTGGAGCTTACGCTACGCTACGTTTACGTACTACGTCATCCGCTGAAAATGTCACTCTCTTGTAAACGCACGTAACTCTGATATATTAATTCCGATTGTGTTCATCTGAAAGAAGAAAGTAATATACACCTAGGATGGATTGAGGGAGAGTAAATCATGGAGTAATTTTCATTCTTGGGTGAACTATCCCTTTAAAAACAAGGTGGATATAGTAGGCTAGGTGTATATTGCATTTGATCTTTTATTATCACTGTCTTAGTACATTAGGCATGTTAAGCATTTTTCACGTTAAGTGCTGTAGAACGTCCCACTGTTTTTGTGATTGAAATACTGTAGCGAGTGCAGTTTGTTCTCAAAGCTTTGCTTTTCTTCTTGAGAGGTGACCTAAATATCTGTGGCTTGATATAGATGGAAATTCGACAGGCTTGTTCTCCAATTCTATTGATGTTTTGCTCTCCAGGTGTTATAATGTGACTAAAAACTTGAACTAAGGTTCAATGCACAAAAGTTTACATATGATGCACAGTACACATTCTGTTACTTAAAGGGGTCATATGATCTTGCAAAAAAAAGAACATTATTTTGTGTATTTGGTGTAATGAAATGTGTTTATGCGGTTTAAGGTTCAAAAAACACATTATTTTCCTGTACATTATTGTTTCTCTCCTCTATGCTTTCTGAAACGCGTCGATTTTTACAAAGCTCATCGGTCTGAAAAGTAAGGTGTGCTGTGATTGGCCAGCTATCCAGTGTGTTGTGATTGGCCGAATACCTCAAGCATGCGACGGAAATGTTACACCCCTTACCATATTGTGATGCCGTGTCCCGGAACCACGAGACAAAAACATTAAAACCCATTATAAACGAGGCATTTGTTGCATCCAGTGGGGACATAATTACGAATTATAATGACTTATACTGTCTTTTTACGCGTTGCATTGCATCGCGCCGCGTAAACATAAAACCATGCTGATTTCTAGTCGTGTCCTCTTTTGGAAGGCCAAAGAAAGTATTTTCGCTTTTGCAACGAAACACACAGCGTCTTCACAATATGGTGGCGGCGTAAATAAATAAAGTTACGCTTTCATTCTTTGCAGGAACATTTGGGCGGTGTTATGCAAATCTTCCCACATCGTGATGTAGACATGTGGGGGTGTGTTTAAACGAGGCATTTTAGGAGGGCGTGGACCAGTCTTAACTTTTATAAAGAATATCTCTTTGGGTTTGAGACTTTAGTCTTTGCAACTTTAGGGGTCTTATCTATTCACGAACAGCTTGTAACACTCCAAAGAGAAAGGAAAACTTGAAATCGCATCATATGACCCCTTTAATAAGCAGCTAGTCAGAGTAGTTTGGTAGTATGCTGTTCCGAACTTGTATGCATTCATTCTTTGAAGCGCATACGTGTTTGAGTAAGTGAATGTACTGTATATTTCCGTGTCTGTGTGTATGTATGTGGATGTGTTTAGGTGTGTGTCTGCTGTAATAAAGGTTAATAAGGACGTCTTTTCGCTGCCACACAGACAGAGCTGTCAATTCGGCGCAGAATGCGACTCCAACAGGTCTCCGCCACATGCCGCGGTAGAACATTTTAGAATATTAATTGCATACTTGGTATGCTGTTGTCATATGGCTTTTATTAGTATTCTATCAAGCCAATGAGGCGTGAGACCACCAGATGTAGCTCAAATGTCTCTCACTGGGGGAGTTCTGCTATGTGTCGAGTTTGTAGTGTCAGATCAGCGCTCCACGTCTCCTGTTCATACTGTAAGTGAGATGATGAACACGGATAAGTTTATAAATGCTGTGGGCAAACAGTGAGTCTATGACTCAGCTTAATAACTCAAGGTCACAGATTTGAGCAATCAGAGATGCAGGTTAAAAACTCCTCATGACACTTCACATGTTTAGCAATGTGAGATAAGTCAACATGAAACACCATTTGATAGATAGATAGATAGATAGATAGAAACATTATAGTTTATATAAATATCTGTATTAAAATATTTCTATATATTGTGTACATACAGAATATAAATAATGTAATATATACACAATAAATACAGTTACAAATTATAATTACAAAAATAATATAATTATATATTTTAATTATTATGATATATACATATACACACAAATAACTGCATATTTATTTATCAATTATATTATGTATAATAATTATATTT
>NW_015552546.1:1578968-1585050 GCF_001515605.1 Sinocyclocheilus anshuiensis
TGATGTCGTCCATATAGCTCCTTAGGGGCGGGAGCCTCTGACCAGCAGGCAGCCGGACCCCACCCACCACCTGCCTTGCCCCGATCAGGATGACCTTAAACGCTGCCACGAAGAGGATGGGAGAAATAGAGCATCCCACTGCGATCCCTACTTCCAGTTGTTGCCAACCAGTGGTGACTTTCTTCAGTGCAAAGCACATGTGCATGTCCTGGTAGTAGTTCATGATCATGGTCCTGATGTTGTCTGGGATGTAGAAGAATTCCAAAGCGTAGGCTATGAGCAGGTGTGGCACTGACCCATAGGCATTGGCTAGGTCTAGCCATATGACGTGCAGATCTTTCTTCTCCCTCTTAGTGGTCTGGATCTGTTCCCAAATCATGGAAGCATGCTCTACACAGCCAGGGAAACCTGGAATCCCGGCTTTCTGACAGCTGGTATTGATGTAGTTGTTCTCCGTGAGGTAAGTGGTCATTCTTCTTGCCATCACGGAGAAGAAGATTTTCCCCTCCACATTCAGTAGAGCTATGCTCCTGAACTGCTCGATGGTCTTGGCGTTCTGTTGTTTGGGAATAGAGACTGCCACTGCCCTCTGCCACTCGGATGGTATGGTCTGCTTAGTCCAGGTGATTCTCATCAGGGTCCATGACAGCTTCAGCACTCCTGGGCAGCTCTTATACAGCTTGTACGGTATTCAGTTCGGGCCTGGTGCTGAAGCAGATCTTGCCCGCTGGATCACCTGCCTGATCTCGCTGAACTTTGGTGGTGATGCGTCAAACAGGGCTGATGGTTCTGAGGGTCTAGGCACATACCCTGGCGAGTCTAGGGGTTTGTTCCTTGCTGGGTCACTGTACTGAGTGCGGATGTACTCCTGCAGTTCTTCTTTGGAGACATCCAGAATTCCACTTGTCTTCTCCTCAAGGAGCCCGCGTGCATACCGGAATGGATTCCTGAAGAAACTTGATCTTTCCTTCTCCTTCCTTTTCCTCTGGCTTCTGATGCGTTCTACCCTCCGGAGGTTAGCAAGGCGTCTTCTGATCTCATCCCAGAGAGGTTTCAGGCCCTCCTTCTCAGACTCCTCTGCCTTCCTCCAACGCCTGCGGAGCTGCCTTCTGCTTACCACAAGGTCATCGATCTCTTTCTCCCTCCTGCCTTTTGATCTTATTAAGGCTTCTCTAATGGTCACCTCACCATACCTGTTGCTGCATTCTTCATACAGGATTTCCCCAAACAGGTTTAGCTTGGCTACCACTGACCCGCGCAGAGCTTTTTGCAGCAGCCCGCTCAGATGTTCATCCAACTTTCTCCACTCCTCAGCCTCGTTGGCCTTTGGCCACTTGATCTTGTTCCTTCGGAGTGGGTTCTTCAGGTTCCTGGCCCTTTGGCTCAACTCCATTCTTGGGGGTGCTACTGAGTTCACTTCTTGGGGTTCATCAACATCCCTTTCTTCCTCCTCCTTCCTTTCCTCCTGCTCTGCCTCTGCAACATTGGGCCCGTTGGCACTGTGGTTGTCAACCCGGCCTTGGATCCCATTTGTCTGACCTGCCCATACCGGGGCAGTGCAAGGTTGCATCAGGCTACCACCACCACACTTCTTCTTTCCCATGTGGATGTGAAGTCCCCTCAGAGTTGTTGTTTTTTCCCAGCCACACCCACACCTCCTTGGGATCTTCTCTTTTGCCGATATCCTTGCGTCCGTTACCGTGTGGTCCGTCCTTGTTAGCCCTTCTTTCATCCCGCCTCTTGGAGGGCCTTAGACACAGATTAAGGCTGAGTTCTGAAACGTATGTTTGTTTCCCTAATTGTATTTATTAAATTGAAAGTAACATATAATTTGTTTGTGAGCCGTCAGCATCATCTATTTGTGATTTATACAGATACAGATCTGCATACCTATTCTAAGTTTTTCTACTCTTTCCAGTTATTTTTTCTCTTAATTGGTGCAATTATTTTAAAGACCAAATCTGTGAAATATTCATATGCAAACGGTAATGATGAACGAGGCAGAAAGAGAAACATCTTAGAGGGGCAACATTGACTCATGACACTGAACATGTTCAATAAATCAAGACGACAGAGAATGTGTGTGTTTGTGAGAAACAGAAGCAGTGTGAGAGATTGTGAGTGTGTGTGTGTTTCTGCTCTCCTCTCGTCTTAGGCAGCTGAGGTCAGTGCTCTTGACCTGCTTAAATGCCACAGTCACTGAGCGCTTTATCTGCACCATGCAAATGATCAGCCTCTCATCTGTATTCAGCAGCCCATCTCACACACACACACACACACACACACACACACACACACACACACACACACACACACACACTCTGTGTCGCAGCCGAGGTCAGTGCTCTTGACCTGCTTAAATGCCACAGTCACTGAGCGCGTTATCTGCACAACGCAAATGATCAGCCCCTCATCTGTATTCAGCAGCCGATCTCACACACACACACTGTCTGTTTACCACATAACCACTCAAGCACAGCAATAGCATTATCTCACGCTATCACTCGCAGTCTTTTGCACCGGGAAAACTTGATATGCAGGTTATTATTTAAAATTTAAAATCATTTAATAATTTAAATTATTAAATGTATTACTTTATAATAATACTATTATTTTCAAAGGTATTATATTTAAATGTAAATCTATATATAACAATATAGTTGAATTTAATTAATAGTTTTCTAGAGACTAGAAACAATAACTTGATTTATTGTGTATTTTAGTCTTTCTGTCTCTGTCCTAACCAGGTGTGATATGAGAAGTCATTTGTGTGTCCACACTGAAAGTGACATGGTGTGTGATGCACAACAGTAAAAACTCCAAAATGTGTAGCTTTTTTGAGTGAGGTTTTCGATCAATGAGACTTTACTGTGGCTAGCCTGTTTCTCTTTATAATCCAAGTTTCCAGCTAAAAATGTTTTTCAAATAATGTGTCTTTGATACTGCACTAGCAGAATTCCTCACTTACATTATTAAATATAAATAAGTTTATAGATACAATCCATGAAAACAAGTTAATGCATTTGTTTTTTACTGTGAAGTCCAAATGAATAATTAAAAAGTCATTTTTTGTAGTATATAAGTATGTTGATTTTTCTAGGATTTTAATCAATGGTTCTTTCTCTAACTGCTTATTTTTTGCTGCTTGGGAAACTGTAAATGATTTTGTTGCCATACACAAATGTGCAAGTTGACTCCTGTAAAATAAAGTCAGATGGCCTTTGTTGTTGTTATGTGCAATAATTGGGTTATATTTAAGCTGGATATTCACTGTCAATCCCCAAAGCAGTCGGATCACTAGAGATTTGTGGTTTGTTGTAAATGAAAACCAGTATTACGGTAAGACTCTGAAACGCAGCCATGATTTTGAGTTCAGTTACAGTATGTTTTCCACTGCATCAAACTCTGCTTCCTCAAAAGATCAGAAAAAGCTAAGTTCCTCACGATCTAACCTATAAAGATAAAATTATATGGTATTCTGGTATCTTGTATGCCACGAATTTATGCACTAATTCCAGTTACAGAACAAACAGGTTTCAGCCGCAAAGTGCATTAAATGCATGATGTCTGTGTATAGCTTTCTTCATGTTCATGTTATTTTCTGTAACCATAAAAAGTGTTTATTTTTGGCTTGTTAACTGTTTAATTTAAGCAATTTAAAGGGACTGGTCACCCAGGTGAATTTCTGAATATTTTGCTCTAGGTGAAATTCTGAATCTTCCTCTCTAATGAAACTTGCTTCTTCACAAATTCTTGTTTTCTCTACCACAGAAGCAGCACATAGGGTTCTGACGACATGAGGGTGAGTAAATGATGATAGAATTGTCATTTTTGGGTAAATGACCTATTTAGGTAGATTATTACCTGCATGTGTTCCCAAACCAGCTGCTTTAATAACACAAACGTCTCTTTACATTTAGCAGGAGGAGCATTATATAATAGCTATAAAGCTCAACTTGACTTGACTTGACTTATAAAGAGTGCATTTGCGTGTGTGTGTGTGTGTGTAAAATTGCATGTGATTTAAATGCATTGACTGGAATCCCTGCGCATGTGTTTGTGTAATATGATCGAGCAGCTGTGATTGAGGAGAGAGCCATTTCATTCAGCCGTATTTGTGTTTGTGTAATCATTACTTCCTTTTGGAAGCGTGCGCTTGATGGACTGATAACGAGGGTCATTGTAACTCAGCCGTCAAATTACACAACAACCATCAATCAAAACGCGGAAAGAGGGCATGGAATTTACCAGGTTCTCACTATCATTGTCGCTCTTTCAATTCGTCCGTCCTCGCTCCTGATCTCTCCAGAGAGATGTGTCTTTCTGTGTGTGTGTGTTTGTGTCTTCTCATTTCAGAGAGAAGCCCAGCATTACTGTGAGGTGTCTGACCCTAATGTCATGAATATTCATGAGCGTATACAATCTGTCAGCCGGTGGCCCGTCGTTGTGTCATCTTTATCAGCTTGTGTGTCATTTCTCTGGCACTGGTTTGGAGAGGCCTGATTTGTAATTATGCTGTTCGATGCCATGAGGCTTCAGCTATGAGACACATACGGATGGATCCCGGGCACAAGGACAAAGTAAGAACTAGATGGAGACAATTCGCCACATTAGTTAAAACCTTTTTTTTTTGTTAGATTGGTGTATTTGTGAAAATGTCGAACAAGAAGTTATTACATACATTTTAAGAAGTCATATCATATCAAGTTGAATTTTGCTTGATCTTTAGAAAGAAAAGAGTAGTTTTTGAGACTTTTTGGTGTAATATATTATACGCTATAACTTATACACTATTCACTAATATAAGTTAACCTCAGGGAAAAAATAATGACCCCTTAATGATAGATAGATAGATAGATAGATAGATCTATAAGAATCTATAGAATATACTATAGAATATATACTATAGAATATCTATAGAATATAATAACGTCTAAATATAATATTTAAATATAATAAAATGATTTAGAATGATATTTATATTATTTATAATATTTACATTAATATTTAAATAATTAAATTTACTATAATTTAAATATAATATAATTTAAAGTATTTTGAAATATTTCTTTATATTATTATAATTAAATGTGTATTATTACTATTATATTTAAATACATTTAAACATTTTATTACAATTACTATTACAATTATTTTGAGTAAAATATATTTTATTTAAATATATTGAAATTAAATTTCTAAATATAGTACATTTAATTAATGAAATACTACATTTTATTACAATTACTAATTACTCTGTTATTATTATTATTATAATTACAATAAAATATATTTAAATAAAATATAGTACATTTAATTATCAATTAATAGTCACTAGGAAAAGGGACAGAGAGAGACTCAGAAAAGGAGAAGATTTATCAAATAATCTTTTTTCTTGCTGACCATACAAACATGGTACACACATACACAAGCACTGTCTGTCCATATCTTCAGACGTAGATAAATTGCTGCTGTACCCGAAACAAATTGGGCCAGGTTAAAGAGAATACGTTTGTGAGAGCGTACTGTATAGAGAGGTCGTTCTGCTCCGTGTCCCTGCAGTATTACTGACAGTCACTTTACTTCAGCCAGCACATATTTCACATCTCTTCAGCAGCTCAGCAAGGATTCCACGTTCAGAGCTCATTACCTCGCCTGACAATGAATTAATAATAGTGGTCTGTGGCTGGGCTCCGTCCGTGGGGATCGCGCTCACGCTGGCTCGCTCATGTGTGCTCTATGTGGGACCGGGGTTCAGGTCATTGATGTGTTTGTGGTTTGAAGGCCAGATTTGCTATGAATCCCAGAACTGGGGTACAGCACTGTGATCGTAATGACAGCTAAACGAAATTAATTCACATTAATTGGACACAAACTTGTCCAAATGAACTCAAGACTCTTCCACAGAATTGATTTTATCTTATTTATTTGACTTTAATCATTTAAATGTAATTTCATTTCAAATTTCATTTAAGATTTTGTAAATGTTTGAAATTTTAGTTTTAATTTATTATTTTTAACTTAAAGGGTTAGTTCACCCAAAAATGAAAATTAGCCCATAAATTACTCACCCTCAAGTCAT
>NW_015552546.1:1585060-1591646 GCF_001515605.1 Sinocyclocheilus anshuiensis
CGACACGCTAGCTTTCCCAAGGCAGACGAACTTAGAGTGGTTACAATCATCCGGGTTTAAATCACGCTCAAATTGAGTTGATTTTGACGCAATATTTACACTGAAGCTTGCAGGCGGCTATGGTAAGGGGCATGACATTTCCCGACCAGGCGCCGAGTGCTGCCAATCACAACACACACTGGCCCAACTAACCAATCACAGCACATTTCGTGTTTCAGGGAACAAAGGCCTTCTGTAGCGAATCGATGCGTTTTTGTGAGAAAAATATCCATATCTTCAAAACGTAATAATCACTTTAATGCGCTCACTGTTGTACATGGAAGCAGTTCTGGGCGGATGACGTATGAGGTCGGCTTTGCGCATGCGCCGCTCAGAAGTGACATACGCAACGCTGAACTTATACCTCATCAGCCTGGAACTGCTTCAGTGTACAACTGTTGGCGCAAGCTACATTAAAGTGATTATTACGTTTTGAATATGGATATTTTTCTTACAAAAACGCATCGATTCGCTACAGAAGGCCTTTGTTCACCCCCCGGAGCCATGTGAGACACTTTTTTTTATTTTTATGGATGGGCGCTTTTTATTTAACTTGTTTTTGGACTGATGCATGCAACACCCACTAAGTGGCATTAAACAGCTTGAAAGATCAAAGACAATTTTTAATATAACTCCGACTGGATTCGTCTGAAAGAAGAAAGTCATATACACCTAGGATGACTTGAGGGTGAGTAATTTATGGACTCATTTAAATTTTTGGGTGAACTAACCCTTTAATTTAGATGAATTTATTTTAGATTTATTTATGATTATATAAAAAATTTTTTTTATATATTTTAATATTTCTTTGAGTCTATAATGTGGTTCACTTACTATATGCATTTTGAATTTCATGTAATTCCAAATATTTTTGCCCATTTCCATTACCATGCAAAGATAATTACAAAAGGAATTTTATAATTAATAAAACATTCTAATTTAAACTAATCAAACAGTTACTATATTTTTTGAGGAACTTGCCACCCTAGTGCTAGGGTGTTCTGGGTGGTTGCTATGGCGTTGCTATGTGGTTGTTATGGTGCTCTGGCTGGTTGTTAGGGCGTTTCTATGTGATTCCTAGGCTAGGGTGTTCTGAGCAGCTACTGTGGCGTTTTTGTGGTGTTTTGAGTGGTTGCCAGGGTGCTGCTATGTGGTTATGGTGTTTCTAGTGGCTGCCAGTGCATTGCTATGTGGTTGTTAAGGTGTTCTGACCAGTTGTTAGAGCGTTTCTATGTGATTCCTATAGGCTAGGGTGTTCTGAGCAGTTACTGGGGTGTTTTTGTGGTGTTTTGAGTGGTTGCCAGGGTTTTGCTATGTGGTTATGGTCTTTCTAGTGGCTGCCAGTGCATTGCTATGTGGTTGCTAAGGTCTTCTGACCAGTTGCTAGAGCGTTTCTATGTGATTCCTAGGCTAGGGTGTTCTGAGCAGTTACTGGGACATTTTTGAGGTGTTTTGAGTGGTTTCCATGGTGTTGCTATGTGGTTATGGTGTTTCTAGTGGCTGCCAGTGCATTGCTATATGGTTGCTAAGGTGTTCTGACTAGTTGCTAGAGCGTTTCTATGTGATTCCTAGGCTAGGGTGTTCTGAGTGGTTACTGGGACATTTTTGTGGTGTTTTGAGTGGTTGCCAGGGTGTTTCTATGTGGTTATGATGGTGTTTCTAGTGGCTACCAGGGCATTGCTATGAGGTTGCTAAGGTGTTCTGACTAGTTGCTAGAGCGTTTCTATGTGATTCCTAGGCTATGGTGTTTTGAGTGGTTACTGGGACATTTTTGTGGTGTTTTGAGTGGTTGCCAGGATGTTGCTATGTGGTTATTATGGTGTTCTGTCTGGTTGCTAGGGTGTTTCTATGTGATTCCTAGGTTAGGGTGTTCTGAGCAGCTGCCGTGACATTTTATGTGATTGCTAGGCTGTTGTTATGTGGTTGCTAGGGTTACAAAATTCTGTCCACTTTATGGTTCACCTAAAGACATCTGAGTTTCGATGCTTTAAAAAGAACTCGAGTTTAAATACACAATTTGTAACAACTGTTTAAGGAGGTTTGTACCAGTTCTCCAGTTACAGTAAGAGAAAATATAATTCTTATAAGAGATTGTGACACAATATTTCCCGCCGCTCATGTCTTCAGACTGTGGCAAATGCGTTTGCGGATGTTTGCTAATGTGATTATGCACTTATCAAATAAAACGGTGGATCCTTACAAGTAGGAGCCGTTTAAATCCAGTGGCGGTTCGTGGGTTTTAAAATAGAGGAGGCACACTAATTGTAACGTTATTGGTTATTGTAACGTCTGGGATCCCTGCCGATTATTATTATTATATTATTTGCTTAACCACTTTAAAATGGCCTTTTGGTTGCTTTTAGTCAGAAAACGTAAAGAAAAGGACATGCATACAGCAAGATAATATAACTTCACTTACCTGGCCTATCACTTGAAGCAAACATCCATCCCTTCTTAAAAGTCTGTGTTAAAAGAGAGCTGCCTGTTGCACCATTTAATTAAGCCGACTGCTGTAGCCTATATCCAGCTTAGGCTGTTTTCCCTAAATTTGTACTGTTTGAATGACAGCTTGGTAAATCTGCTGGCAATCAAATATTCAATATCGCTACTCATCATAACTACTACGTACATTATCAGCGCAGCGGCAGACGTTCAAACTAATATCACGTAATTTACGTCTCTGTGATGATTGGTTGATATCAGAAGGGAGGCTAGCCTTCCTTACGAGTGTTCTTTTCTCAACACTCCTCAGCGCTGAAAGTGAACACTAAAAAATTGGCTAATTTTTTACCAACGGAGGCACGAGAGCTCCGCGCTCCCCCGGCCTCCCCCTCCCCTTCTATATCACCTAGAAATCGTCCTCCTCCCATTTTCACCTCAAAATTACGGGGAGGCTGTGCCTCCCCTGCCTCCCCCGACGAGCCGCCACTGTTTAAATCACACTTTGTCTTGTCACAGGCAGCTGTGTTGTTGTCGCGGCGTGTTTTAATGATGGAAGTAGGCCACAGACTTTGGGAGGGGGTGGACGAGGAGTGTTGCATTAGCCGGTGTTCGTGACACACACAGTTCGTCTGGCTGCGGATCCTCAGACTGTTGGCGGCGATAATTAAATTTCCCAGAATGAGCACTGGCACTGTGACACAGGGGTAACACCTAGAATATCCCCCTCTCTCTCTCTCTCTCTCCTTCTCTCCATCTCTGGAGGAACAGATAGAGGCCGGGTGAAACAAATGCGTTTCATCAGGGGACCGCATGCCGCAAAAAATCCTATTTGTTCCGAGTTGCTCTTTATCAGCGCTGAAGCTGAGATATGGGCGGCGCTGGAAGGTCGTGAAATGACCTAATGAATCCTGTCCAAACTGCATGAAGGGGAGGCGAGACCTGCTTTTAGGCAGATATTGCAGAGAAAGATTTTGTCCAATATTTCTTTCTTTTTTCTTCTTCAGTAAATTGTCATGACGGAAATGATTCCCCGTGAGTGCCGGCTCTTGCGCTCCTCATCTTTCCGTATTAAAATCCATGCGGATGATTCAATTTTCTCCTGCTAATTTACTGCGGCACAATTTTAATATTCTTTAACCTTTGGTGATTAAAGTTTTCTCGTGGTGGGTGGATGGGGAACGGCTAAATCAAAGACTGTTAATCTTCATTCTTAACTTATTATTTCCCATCTCATGTAGCGTAGCGGGTGTTCGGCCGTCACGCTATCACACACGTGATTACTTCACACAAAGCCGTGTGTGTTTGACATGTCTGTGATTGACAGCCTGAATGGAGAATCTTAATGACTGTACATACTTATCAGGTGAATTGTTTTTAAGCTCATGTTTACAATCTGTGCTATATTTCCTAGCTAATAGCAGGTCCAGATTTTGAAAATTGCATTTTATAACCGTAACTAATTCAATGTATGAGGTCATCTTGAAAATGAGTTAATGTTAATGCAGTGCTTTTGAATGCATTTTAAAGATTTATTTTTGACGTTTTATGCCTTTATTTAGATAGGACAGTAGGTGGACAGGAAGCGAAGTGGGAAAGAGAGAGGGAGTGGGGTCGGGAAAGGTCTGTGAGCTGGGACAACTCAGGATGCCCGAAGTGCAATGGTGCTACATGTCAGTGTGCTGCCCACAAGGCCATCACAGCGATGCTTTTGAATGCATTTAAACAAATCAAGAATTGGCTTATTTTTACATTCAGTGGTGACTGACATGCATGGAATTTTCAATAATTTGAGATAATGCTTCTCTACCATTGAAATAATTTTCCATCATTTATAATACAACACTTTCCCACCATTGATGAAATTTGTAACAATGTATGAGACAACGCTTCCCCCAGTTAATGGAATTTTCCATAATTTTTTAGATAATTCTTCTCTGCCATTGAGATAATTTTTTGTCATTTATGAGATAATGCCTCCCACCATTGACAGAATTTTTCATAATTTATGAGATAACGCTTCCTGCTATTAACTGAATTTTCCCTCATTTATGGGATAATGCTTCCTGCCATTGACTGAATTTTTCATAATTTATGAGATAACGCTTTCTGCCAATGAAGGAATTTTCTGTCATTTATGAGATAATGCCTCCCACCATTGACAGAATTTTTCATCGTTTATGAGGTAATGCTTCCTGCCATTGACAGAATTTTTTGTCATTTATGAGATAATGCCTCCCGCCATTGACAGAATTTTCTGTCATTTTTGAGATAACGCTTCCTGCCATTGACAGATTTTTTTTTTCATTTATGAGATAATGTTTCCTGCCATTTACAGAATTTTTTGTGATTTATGAGATAATGCCTCCTGCCATTGATGGAATTTTTCATCATTTATGCGATAAAGCTTCCCTGCCATTGACCGAATTTTCTGTCATTTATGAGATAATGCTTTCTGCCTGATGGAATTGATGGAATTTTACGTAATTAATGAGATAATGCCTACTACCATTGTCTGCATTTAAGAAGTCAGGAGTCAGAAAGAGCTTTATTACCAACTATGTTTTTCATAATTTATGAGATAACACTTCCTGCCATTGAAAATATGTTCCGTCATTTATGAGACAACGCTTCCCCGCCATTAACAGAATTTTCCATCATTTATGAGAGAACGCTTCCCCCCCACCACTGACGGAATTTTCCAGCTTTCCGTGTTTTCACTGTTATACAGTAGGAGGCGCTATTACACATCTTTTGAAAGAGTATTGAATCTTTGGATCAAAACACGGTGAAGAAGAAGCAGAAACAAGCGATCGCGTATGTAAGCATATGCATATGTGAAATAACATTATCATCAAACATTAAACGGCATATAAATCAAAACATCATAACATTACCAAATGAAATGATGATCCAGGAAGTGCTATAGGACTGTGAAGCTAGGGAGGGGTTGATGGAAGCGATCTACTCTATGTTTTGATCATCATTCTGAATCCGATCCGGATGTAGTCTTTGACAAAAACACAGTTTTCTCAGCTTACAATGTTTGGGTGGTTGCTATGTGGTTGCTAGGGTGTTCTGAGCAGTTGCCAGAGCGTTCCTATGTGGTTGTTATGGTGTTCTGGATGGCTGCTTGGATGCTGCTGTTTGGTTTCTTGTATTCTGGGTAGTTGATGGGATGTTCCTATGTAGTTTTTGGGGCATTGATTGGACCTCTACTTTCAATGTAAATCTATTGCTTTTTTGTCATCCGACAGGCAGAAATTGTAAGTCAAGCATAATATGAGGTGTTGCAGGGGTTGTAAGAGTCCCTAATACAAAGTATGAGCAATATTAATAACGATGCTTGACTTGGCAATCACCACTTATAACAATGAGTCAACAACTATATCTCTGTCAAAAACTGAATATATTTTGCATACGAACCAACCGTCTGATTGTCTGTGATTGAAGATAAGATAGGAGCTGGAATCGTTCATGTGACGGTTGTTAAGCAGCAATTAACAGCTAGCAGCTTAGCTGAAATCTGCTGTGTCAGTAACTGAGGACTTTCTTCTGTTTGTTGTGCTGATATTATCATGTGTTTTGCAGAACATCAATCTGCACAAAACAAATGGGAATAACAAGCATTGTAAACATTGGTAACAGTCTGTCTTCACTGAATTAATTAAAATATGTGCAGTTAACAGCACCGAAAGATAAAGCTGATGTTGTGTCCTATCACAAACTGTTTATTTTAATAGAATTGAATTAAGATTTGTGCTAGTGGCTTTGACTTTGAATATTTTTAATTCAGTACAGCGTTGTGATGGTTTTGAAGAAAAATTATTTTGTTTTGGAAAAATTTCAAGCAATTATTATTCACATTTCTGTCCTGTTACTATATTTTGGCTGCAGGGCTCCAAATAATAATGTAGCTCTTAGTGTGTGTGTGTGCTAGTTCGTAAGTTTGAACAAATATATATTTATTATTGTCTGTAATAAAATGAAAATATTTATTACAGAAATTATAGTTATTACAGATATATATTCTGTAATAAATAGCTATGTTTCCTTTATTATATATATATGAATTTACAATGAATTTATTTTAAAATACATAACCTAA
>NW_015552546.1:1591846-1600246 GCF_001515605.1 Sinocyclocheilus anshuiensis
TATTGATTTTTTTTTTTACAAATATTTCAAACATTTTAAATATACTTTTGGCAATTAATCTTTTAGTCCACTGTTGTTCCTTCATCTTTTCTTTCTTTGCACACAGGCTGTGTTTAGTGTGAATTTAATTTAGTTCACATGTATTTTACCATGTAGTAACTACTGATTTCTTCTCGATCTTCAAGGATTTAGGTGTTTTTTAGTGGCAGCATATACACATCAGCCTTAACTGAACATGAAAGGCATCCTGTCACGTGGCCGCAAGGAGTTCCTGCAAATTTAAGGTGTGCAGATGAAATGCTTCATTATTAGTGTTTTGTCATGTGAGGAGGAAATCTCTGCAGATAGACACAGGGACAAAGAGCCTTCAGAGAGACAGATAGAAGAGCAGCGTGGGAAATGCATTACGGAGGTACTGATCACAGTGACATGACTATCAGCTGTGACTTCCACAGAAAAGGTCACACGGCTTGAGCCTGTCTCCCAGATTCTGAGAAAACGAGAGAATAAGACATGGAATGAGGGTGACAGAGACATTCAGACAGCAAAATAATGTAGCCATGTTTGTTCATTTTAGATAATTGAAGATTTTGTAATCACTGTTGAGTAAATGACGAAATTTAAGTTAAGATATCTGAAGTGATTTAAGATCATATTCAAACCTGTATGACTTTTTATTTTTACTTTCATAGAACACAAAATGACATATTTTGCCTGTTCGGGCTGGTCTTTTCCATAGGATAAAACCATAGAATGTAACCACAAAGAAGAATGTCAAGCTTCAAAAATGACAAAAAAGCACCATACAATAGTCCATATTACCTATGTGCTGTATTTAAAGGGATAGTTCACCCAAAACTGAAAAGTCTGTCATCATTTACTCCCACTCAAGTGCTTCGCAAAAGAACAAGAAGTTGAACACAAAAGAAGATATTTTGATGCATGTTGGTACCCAGCCAGTCTACCAACATTCTTCAAAATATATTCATTTGTGTTCAACGGAAGAAAGAAGCAACTTGAAGGTAAATGACGACTGATGATGAATTTTCATTTTTGGGTGAACTGTCCCTTGAAGTCTTCAGAAGCCATACAATATCTTTGTGTCAAGAAAAGACTGAAATTTTAAGTGAAAATCCTCCCCTCTGCCACAGCCTTCAAATATATGGAAAAAAAAAACTGTGAGATAAAGTTTAAAATAAGAAATAGTCACATTGTGACATATAGAGTTGCAGTTCTAACAAATAAAGTTTCAATTGTGAGATGTAAAGTCACATTTTAACATATAGAATTCTGAGAAATAAAGTTGCAACTGTGACAAAGTTGCAATTATGAAAAATAAAGTTGCAATTGTGACATAAAATCACATTGCAACAAAGTTGCAATTTTGAGAAGTAAAGTTGCAATTGTGACATGTAAAGTCAAACCTGTAAGACCTTCTTTCATCTTTGAAACACAAATTAAGATATTTTCACTGTTTAAGTTGTTTACGCTTTGATCTGAACGTAAACAACGTATCCGCGTACATACGTTGCATACGTTGTTTACGTATGTGATACTCTCCAAAATGGCGCTATAGGGTGACGCGGAGGAGATTAATTGTTGAATAAAGTCGTTATTTTTGTTTTCTTTGCGCACAAAAAGTATTCTCGTAGCTTCGTAAAATTACGGTTGAACCACTGATGTCACATGAATTATTTAACCGATCTCATTGTTACGTTTCTGAGCCTTGATCGTGTTAAGGCCGGGACACACCAAGCCAACTTCAAAGAACTAGCGGCGACGAAAGCTGACGGTGTTGTCGCCTCACGTCGGCAGCGTCGGACCAAAAAGCTGCCCTCGAACACACCGCACAGACTACAGCCGACGGCAAACTAACACATGCGTTCTGCGCATGCGTGAGAGGAATTAACTGTCTATATCAGCAGCTATCAATAGTATATATTCGTCATTCAAAAGGAGAAACCGAAACAAAGATATATGAGATAAACGCAGATATACGAAACGTAATCACGGCTTGGTGTGTCCCGGCCTTTAGGATCCTAGGATCCTGATGTCTATGGGAGGGTCAGAGAGCTCTCAGAATTCATCAAAAATATCTTAATTTGTGTTCCGAAGATGAATGAAGGTCTTACGGGTTTGAAACGACACGAGGCTGAGTAATCAATTACAGAATTTTAATTTTTGGGTGAACTATCCCTTTAAGTTGTAATTGTGATATGTAAAGTCAAACTGTGACATAAAAATTGCAGTTATTAGAAATAAAGTGGCTATTGTCACACTGTAACCTTTATGAAAAATAAATGATAAATTATCGCAATTATGAAAAATAAAATTGCAATTATGAAATTACAGTAAATTTGCAGTTATGAGATGGGAAGTCACATTGTGACAGAGTTGCAGTTCTGAGGAATAAAGTTGCAGTTGTTAAATATAAAGTCATATGACAAAGTTGTAATTGTTATATATAAAGTCACATTATGACAGATAAAGTTGCAATTCTGAGATGTAAAATCACATGGACAAAGTTGCAGTTGTGAAATATAAAGTCACATTGTGACAGTCAAATTGTGAAATATACTGGTTGCAATTCAAATTTTTTAAAAATAAATAATTATTTATTCTGTGGTGGAAACAGGCTCCTATACACATTATTATTTGTGCATATATTTGTTTATATTACTATCAATTTCTGAGTGAAATTTATTTCTGCACCAAAATATTGCTAGTGTATGCTGCTAACCTAATGGTGATAATCTAATAGTGCACAAAAAATAGGTTAAATTAGATCATATTGTGCATATATTTGTTTATGAACTATTTATTATATATTGTTTTATTTTTTGTTTGACATCCATCTCCATGAAGTACAGGTGCATCTCAATAAATTAGAATGTCGTGGAAAAGTTCATTTATTTCAGTAATTCAACTCAAATTGTGAAACTCGTGTATTAAATAAATTCAGTGCACACAGACTGAAGTAGTTTAAGTCTTTGGTTCTTTTAATTGTGATGATTTTGGCTCACCACGACATTCTAATTTATTGAGATGCACCTGTATATAGAAAATAGCATTACTAATATTGCTTAATATCTCATTTTGCTTTCCAGAGAAGAAAGAAACTCATACAGGTTTGGAACAGCATGACAGTAAAAAGATGATAACAGAACTTTGCGATTTGGCTGAACCGTTCCTGTAAAACAGCATTGCAAGTATGCTTTTAACAAGTAGAAAAGAAGATGTTAGTCTTTAACTGAAGGTGTTTCTAGTGAAATGCACACAGACTCTGATCCTGCATGTGAGTCAGCGTTCTGACTCTAATTTCCTGTGCTGTGAGATCGAGCGTGCGTGTGCGCGCGCGAGAGGTTTTCACCTAGAAAATTCCTCTGTGATCACAATGTTACAAATCAAAGCAGACAGCAGTGCCTGCACCTATTACAGTCCCCTCATTCACCGTAATCGTGACTCATCACACTTTCCTGTAAATCTTTGTCCTCAGGTTTTTGCAGTGCAGTTTAAATCTCTGAAACCCTCTGGGCGTGAAGTGTCTCCTAAAACTGATGAATCTGCTTTTCATGACGGGATTGGTGAAGCCTTATCAGAGCAGCTGGGATGTGCACGTCAGGCCCGGATGTGTCGGGTTTCACTTCTCAAGGGGAATGTTTTGCTCTGCAGTGCCAAACCCTGACCCATAGTGACCACGCTCACGGTCGAGCTCCGAAAAGAAAAACCACCGTAGACGTATTATAAATGTAGTCCTTATTTCTTGTGCGTTATTTTCTAACTCTTCTGAAGCCATACAGTACTGGTCAAAAGGTTAGAATAATTACATTTTTGAATGAAGTCTGCATTTATTTAATCAAAAATACAGTCAAAACAGTAATATAGTGAAATATTATTACAATTTAAAATAACTGTTTTCTATTTGAATATATTTTCAAATGTAATTTATTCCTGTGATGCAAAGCTGAATTTTCAGCATCATTACTCCAGTCTTCAGTGTCACATGATCCTTCAGAAATCATTTTGATATGCCAATTTGCTGCTCAAGAAACATTCGTTATTATCAATGTTGACAACATTTGGGCTGCATGATTGATATTTTTGTGGAAACTATGATATACTACCATCTAAATTATACTTTTATTCAGCAAAAACATTGATAATATTCACGTAATTCTGAACATTGAAAATAATCAGAAATGTTTCTGCAAATCAGCATATTAGAATGATTTCTGAAGCATCATGTGACACTGAAGACTGGAGTAATAATGCTGAAAATTCAGCTTTGCATCAGGAATATTTGATCAAATAAATGCAGCCTTGTTGAGTAGAAGAGACTTCTTTCAAAAACATTCAAAAATATTCAATCTTAGAAAACAGATACAAGGCAGGTAAGTAAATAATGACAGAATAGTCATTTTTGGATAAACTATTAAAGGGGTCATATAATGCCACATGCACTTTTACAAGTTGTTTGAACTGAAATGTGTGTTGGCAGTGTGTGTACACAACCACCCTAAAATGATAAAAATGGTAGGTTTTTTGTTAATCTACTAAAATCTTTACCCCTTTCTCAAATCGAGCCGATCTCAGATGCCTGTCTGTGTGACGTTACAAAAACAGGCCCCTCCCACGATAGTTTGATTGACAGTAGCGTTTCAGCACAGACTGGACTGGTGTCTTACCTTAGACCCGCCCTGAGTGACTGTTATCAGTCCGCCATTGTTTCCCTGCCGGAGCAGATGTAGACAAGAATGACTCCTAAGCGATTGAGGTGTTCTGTTGTTGGATGTAATAATGAACACAGCAGTCGTCATTTACTCCCGACATCTGAGCCGCTGAAGACGCAGTGGATTACGTTTGTTTTTGAAGGGAATGTGCCCCCGATCTACATAAATGCGTCTATGTTCGCGCGAATCATTCATGATCCAGCTTCACCTACAGAAGTAGTGAGTGTAAGTTTTTTTTAACTAATCTTTGCAAATCGCCTTTCCTAATAATGTGCTAATTAGCAAGTTTCACGATGAATGCAGCTAAAGTAAACAGTCTCTCTGAGAGCAGCTCGGAAGAGAGGGGAACTATGTTACAGACTTTTCATTAAGACCCTAAAAATCATATCAACTTGTGGAAAATGAGCATCCTATGACCCCTTTAATGTAACATGCATATTTTCTCTATGTGTGTGTGAGCGAGCGAGTGACTGAAATCTGGTTGGTGTGCATTCGATTTTCATTCCGTCTGAAGAGAAACGGCTTCCGTCAGATCTCGGTGCTGTTTCGATTCCCCCTCACGTCAGCTCTGAGTCATGCAGGCTGGGATGGCTCCGCAGTTCTGCAGCATCACTGCAGATTCTCTCACGCACCGACGCTTTGAGTCTCAACAGTCCACGGTCACTCTGCTAGTATGTGAATGCTTTTCTCTTCCACTTCATTTCCTGTTACTCTCTTTGTGTTCTTGAAATCATCCATAGAAAAGAAATAGAAAACTACCAAAGCTACTAACAAAAAGCCATTTTCATCTTCACATAATAATTATCACATGCTCTTGCGCTCTGTTCCAAAATCTAGTCAGCTGCTGTTCCCTTTTAAGGAAGCATCATTCCAAACAGAGTTTGATGTTAGTACACAGTAAAAAATGTTTGTGTAGTTGTAAATAAAACAGATTATTTGAGTATGTTTTCCAAGAAATACAATAATTTCAGTATATACTTCATAATGTCATCTTTAGTTCAATGTGTTACTTGACATTTCTTATGTCATGAATTGTAAAATTTTGAGTGAAGTTTATTTTTACATCAACATTTTGCCAGTGTATGCTGCTAACCTAATGGTGATAATCTACTAGCAGACAAAAATATTGGGTAAAATAGATTATTTTAACTATTTTATGAATACTTTTTATTATTGAATTAAATTTAGGAATGTGTAGTCAACATTTCTATCCACCACCTTGAAGGGATTTTACTGCATTCTTGATGAAGGGTGTATATTTACATGCATTTTTGGTTTAGAATTGGTTCAAATTAGTCTAATCTATAAAGGCAGAAAAATGATACTGACTACATTTTGATTCAGACTTTGTCTCAGAAATGCTTACGATGCCTTAAAATCATGTTTAGAACTTTAGAACTTTAGAAATTTTGAAACAAATCTCAACAATTAAAACAGCAGAGCAATTAAAAAAAAATATTGCATATTTTTTGCATGATTTTAGACACACACACACACACATATATATATATATATATACACACTATACCAGTCAAAAGTTTTTGAACAGTAAGATTTTTTATGTTTTTTTAAAGAAGTCTCTTCTGCCCACCAAGCCTGCATTTATTTGATCCAAAATAAAACAGCAAAAACAGTAATATTTTGAAATATTTTTACTATTTAAAATAACTTTTCTATTTGAATATATTTTAAAATGTAATTTATTCCTGTGATTTCAAAGCTGATTTTTTTAGCACCATTACTCCAGTCACATGATCCTTCAGAAAACATTATAATATTCTGATTTGCTGCTCAAAAAAACATTTATTATTATGTTGACAACAGCTGAATGGATTTTTTTCAGGTTTCTTTGATGAATGGAAAGTTCAGAAGAACAGCATTTATCCGAAATAGAAATCTTTTGTGCATAATAAATGTCTTAATCATAACTTTTGATCAATTTAAAGCATCCTTGCTAAATAAAAGTATTAATTTCTATAATTTCATGACTCCAAGCTTTTGAATGGTATAGTGTATAATGTTACAAAAGCTTTTTATTTCAGATAAATGCTGATCTTTGGATCTTTCTATTCATTTCAGAATCCTGAGAAAATGTACTCAGCTGTTTTAAATATTGATAATAATAATAATAATAATAAAATGTTTCTTGAACAGCAAATCAGCATATTAGAATGATTTCTGAAGGATCATGTGACACTGAAGACTGGAGTAATGATGCTGAAAATTCAGCATGGTTCACAGCAATCAAGCGTAGCGTTAGTTCTGGCAGGTCACGTTAGACAAGCTCGCATCAGCTGACTCTCAGCTGATCCCCATCAACCTATGGGAATACAACACTTATCTAAGCATTCATATATAAGGTCCCACAGTAGTATCAGCAGTTTTCGCATTGCTCAATAGCTAATTAAATGGCGAATTCGGCAGGCAAAACACCATCATCACTAGGAATCGGGAATTTAGAGAAGTGGAATTCACTTCCCCAATAGTCTCCCCTCCGATTCATTCAAGTTCGAAGTCAGATGGGAACTTCATCCCCAAGAAGGATATCAAGAGATCAAGCAGCCACTTCACAGCTGCTATGTTTCACTCTCTCGAACGTCTTCACAAGCTAAGTTCCATTTAATGCTCTCAGGTTATCTGCAACATGCGTGTTGCTAAGGCTATCTGTGTTGCTTGGGCTCATTAAGTTGTTTTCAGTTAAATGCTTGTGTTCATGCATGTGCGGTACTTATCTGTTGTCACTAGCAACACGCTTGTCGTTGCAATATGCTGCGCTTAAACGGGGTAGTGTCATTTCATGCATTCTGAGTTATTTACACTGTTAATTAAGAGTGGATTCTTATGCGCGTGCGCGCACTCAGCGACCGAGCGAGAGCAAGAGCAAGAGCGTGCCGCTTAACGCGTTTCTTTCATGGTTAAGGAAGTCTTCGGCAGCGCCGCAGTTACTTGCTCGAGTTACTAGCCTGCCTCCGGCTGGAGAGAGTAGCCGCTATACTTTTACTCAAGTACTTGATTTGTGTACTTCGTCCACCATTGGCAATTAGCACTTCATTTAAGACCCAACAGCACACAAAGTGAGCACTAAACGAGCCCCAGCCCATAAGGACAGAACAACCCCGCGTCTCTCCACTGTCACTTCATAAGCACATTAGAGACAAGAGAGCTAGAGCTAATTAATATCCAATTAATATGCACGACAGCACTTCAGCAGCCCTTATCGAATGAGAATGCACTGTTTAATGCTTTCACTGAAGGGTTTTTAAATCAGGACTTTGTGTTTCATTAATAGAGAGACAAGATGTAACACGTTTTTATTGAAACATACACTCAAGTGTCGGCTCAACGTGCATTTTTCTAGCATAGTTCAATACTTCTCAGTTATCTACTGTATATTAATAGTAGTAAATAATCAGTAGTAAAAATTCTGCGCTGTATGAATTTGTCATGCACTCAATTAAATTTAAATTGTCAGTACAATTCACAATGCTGTTTAACTGTACTAGTGTGTAACATGAGTATGCTTGGTGCTTGAATTGTTATATTGGTACTGTGTTCTTGTTAGCACTTTCTAGAATGGTGGGTACCATTCACATACGATGCCTGTTTTCTGACATTGGATGTCTTTGGCTGTTAAAATGCGTCTTGCCTTTTTTTTTTTTTTTTTTTTTTA
>NW_015552546.1:1600375-1615278 GCF_001515605.1 Sinocyclocheilus anshuiensis
AAACGCTGTGTTCCTTTTTTTTTTTTTTTTTTTGTCAACTCACGTAATGAGTGCCGCATTTCCGTCACGGAATAAAAAAATAAAAGGTCAAAATTGTGAGATAAAAAGTTGAATTTTTTTTAATTTCATGGCAGAATAAAAAAACAAAAACAATTGTGAGGTGTAAATTTAGGCCCCGTCCACACGGAGACGCGTTTAGCTATATACGCATAAATTTTGTATCGTATAGGCAATTCGTCCAGACAGATCCGGTGAGTGAAACCGATATTTTTTGAAACCGGGTTCCAGAGTGGATAAATCTGAAAACGCCACCCTTGCGTTTTCGTGTGGACCGCGAATCCATATATTTTCTTTCAATTTTGAAAGAAAATGAATTACAATTCAATTTTTTGAAATTGAAATGTAAACTCGCTAATACAAGTTTTTAACCTGTAGTTACTCACAACTGTAAGATAAAACTCTGAATTGTGAGATATATAAACTCGCAATTGGAGAAAAAAAGTCTGTATTGTGAGATAAAAAGTCGTAATCACCTTTTTTTCGTAGTGGAATCAAGATTCAATACAGAAGCTATTCTTTTTGCTCTCCTTTGTTTTTTCTTGTATTTTAGTGAACCTTTTAGTTTTTGTTTTTAAGTGAACAGTTTTATCTTTTGCAGACTCGTTTTTATTTTATTTATGAATGTAGTATATAGGTTATATTTTGAGTCTGTATGCTTTAATATATCCTATAACTCTCTGAGGTGATTGTCACAAAAAACATTTTCACTGTATATAGCATATGTAACTTTAGCAAGAAAACATCTAGTTGTTTTTAGTATTTCTCTTTATGCATGTACTTGTGAAATTGCTTGATCGTGCTAGTTGCATTGTGAAACCGCAAACTGCAGTGTTTCAAACGTGTAGAAGTTTGGCACATGGCTGAAATAACCCTATTTTGATTGCACTCAGTCCTCAAGAACAAATATGATCTATCACACCATTTCTTCCATCCTGCTTCTCTCTCTGGAGAACACAGCATTTGTCTGATTGATTGAATGTCTTGGTTAGATGCATTTCACGCGAGGCCGATACCAAGCTGAGCTCCGTCTGCACCGCACTGCTACTCATATCAAAGGTAAATGTTTGCTTTCTGACGTAACATTCAAGCGAATATTTCATCTCTCTTTCCTTTTATCAAAAAAAATAATAATCATAGTGTGCATAAATATATCAAATATTTCAACTATTTACACCCAGGTGAAAATAACACTAGCTGTGCAGCTACTGGCAGCTGAACCCTGACAGAACTACAACAAAATGTATGTTTGATGTTGCTGAACATGTGGCCTGGAGGGTAGTGCACGAATTTCAACATTTATGTATGAGCATCCCAAGGTATATATGCTGAACGCAAGTAAAAATTGACTTCGGCATGAACAATAATAAATCTAACCTGACTCTTGCTGATGCAAAGTGATGTGAATGATTCAAATCAAAGGCAAGAAAGCTCAAGGAAACATCTTCCTTCTTTCACTCATCTTTTTTTTTTTTTTTTAAAGATGACCGATTTGAACATAAAAACAAATGTGAGATTCTAGGGCAATGCACATAAGAGTTTGTGTGTGTGTGTGTGTGCATGTGCTAATGACCAGTGAGAGTCTGAGACCTGTAGAACCAGGGAAAATTCCTTCCAAGGCATCTGGCTGAACTCTCCTGTCATCAGAGCTGTGATGCCGTTTTTCTCTCTTTCTCATCCCGAGGGAGTGAGTGACAAGGGATGAGAGAAGCTGACTAAAATGTGTGAAAGAAATGTGTGGCGGACTCGAGGCTGCATCTCTTCAGCAACAGATGGGCTCCTAATGAACAATCTTCCAGCCAACAATATGGAATGAGCTGAGCGACGTCAAGAGCCGCACATGGAAACAGCAGGACCACCAGACTCCCAGTTCAGTCGTGGGTTGCTTTTCAAAGAGGAGAGAGGAGATGTCACTACAGGTGAACACAGGAGGTGACCTAAACCACCTGTCCACTGGTTTGTATCCTAGAGGCCACCTGTTTCCACAGCAACAAAGTGTTGATGGGTCACGTAAAGCGAAATTTAGTGGGCAAAAAAACTCAACTGTCTATTTCAAACAAGCAGCTTTCTTTTTGTAAACGTGACAAATTTTCTAGACCAGCTGAACGCAATACCAAATCTGTGTGAGGAAATCTTGCCCCCTCATGAGAAATGACTAGATTTCGCCCACGAAAATTCGCCGAAGAACGTAAAGATGACTGTATCTTAATTCTCACATTGTTGGACTTGCAGATGAACACCAAGACGATCCCCAAGGCTGATACCTGTAACTATGAAGTTACATATAAGTTAATATCTAATTCTATGACAATAGTAGTCCGCAGCTATAATAATAACCAGTGTTGGGGGTAATGCATTACAAGTAATGCGAGTAATTGGATTACTTTTTTTCAAGTAACTAAAAGTAACACATTACTTTTTAATTTACAAGAAAATATTTGAGTTATTTTTTCAAAGTTACTTTTACAATTTGTTGATTGAAAGCTCCCCTGTACCCATGTTGAGGAAAATCGGGAGTAAGATGTTACTTTAGTTCTAGAATGAATGTGAACATGCATTAATTCATCTCACTCACAAAAAGCAAATTCAGTATTCCTCAAAATGAATAAAAACAGTGAAATGCAACTCAGAATATGACGCAAACCTGCAATTAAATGTTAAATAATACAAATATCCTTTATGTATTTAATCCCATTTTATTAAACGGTGTCTTAGCTGCTGACCTTCGATGAGCCAATTCAACCATACTAATAAGCAAAAATTACTCAAACTAGCATTTGTTCTTTTTTTTATTGCTGAAGAGTGTAAGGGAAACGGGTCCATTTAGCTCAAAGGGAATCATTTAAGATTTTATAGGGAATTTGGACAATCACTGTTTTACGGCTGCTCACTGAGTCGGCCAGCGATTCATTGAACGAGCCGTATAACATCAATTCTGCAATGGATATTAATATCCAAAGTATAGTGAAAACACTATTTATTAGCACAGTAACAAGATCGGCAGTTTAAGACATTAACTTGTAAGCACAAAACACAAGATACTTCTCTTTTCAATATAAATAAGGCTTTATTGGATAAATCTAAGACATATAAACTAATCTAACACATGAACACACGCATTCACACAAGTTGCAGAAAGCGAGAAAGCAAGGAAAGAATGAGTTTAAGGAAATGAAAATGTGAAATCCCAAGTTTACAGCAATATGTGCAATTGCATAGATCTGAACAACCATCAATCAATTCATTAACCCTCGAACTGAGTTCCTCGATGAGGTTAAAATTTATATTAAGTGCACCAGTTCAGCTAGAATCTGGAGGTATTTGCGTTCCAAATGGTGTTTTGACCAATTAGACACTGTCTTAGCTCGGGTTGTTGCTATATTTCTCCTCCCAGTTCATAAATCAAATGTTATCTCATCTTGCAGAGTATAATTTTGGACATGATTTCTATAACAAGAATATGATACATTTGACAAAGAACTGATTGGAAGAAACGTTTCAAGCAAGAAGATTCAAACACACACATACTAAACATGAATATGAAGTTATTCAATAGTTATTAAAAAGACATACACAATACGTGATTAAAACATGATAGTCTAATGTGTGGGTTAGATACATGATATGGAGTTAAGCAATGGACTGATATTAGTTTATAAGCCTTTTTGAGTTCATTTTGGTGCATCTACATCTGTAAAAGACAGTTTCTGTACCATTTCTCTGAACATAAGGACATGTTCTGTGAGGACCAGAGGTTAAGAGGTCTCTCATAAGGAATTTCAGTCTGTTCTTTGTCTTCTAGGTGGGGGGAAAGTCAATCCAAAGAGCCCGTGATCGTGATTACTATCGCTGGTTTACATGTGATGGTCATGCTGTGCATTTCTTTGACCATTAATCTTGCTTACTTGCCCCAAAACTGACAATCTCCTTGGAATTGTCAATAAGTGTTCTTTTGTTTAAATGCTGTGAGCTACTCAAAGCTGCTAGTTGGTGGACTTGCTTCAGGCTTGTGGTGCCAGGACCTGATTTACGAACATCCTGTGTCTTGGGCCTTTCTGTGGAATTCAGCTCCTCGTGTTTCAACCATGTTCTTGATCGAGTCTTAAATTGTCTGATTCGGTCTGATACCCTACAAGAGTGTTGAACTTCCTTCTTCTGCGTTCTACTGTACAGATGTGAATTTACATTTCCTTCAGCCTGAGGCGTATTCATTTCACGTTTGTTGTGAAAGAACTTTTACATTTGCCAAAAATAGAACTTTTTATATTAAAAACAAACAAGCAAGCCCTGCCCAGATTTAAAAAGGAACGCAACACATTACTTCTCATGAAAAGTAACTAAGTAACATAATTAGTTACTTTTTTAGGGAGGGATATTGTAATGCATTACTTTTAAAAGTAACTTTTCCCAAAACGACGATAACGACATGAGTAACGATATTACTGGAATTACTTTCAGAACTGATGAACGATAAAAATATTGACAGCCAATCAGAATCCACTGAAGTTTAAAGCGCTTGAGCCTTTAAAGCAACAAACTACAAAACTTTAGCACGCACTTAACCAAATGTTGCTGTGAACACTAATATAGATTTTGTTGATGTGAACGGCCATTGTTACTCTATATTACCAGTTTACTCTATATTTAATGATTTGTTCACTGAAAATGTGCTATTCTGTTATCATTTACTTGCCGTTAGGTCATTCCAAACCAGTAAAACTGTCCATGAATAAAAATGTCCAAAAATAATGTATATAATGAAACCATAAAAGTAACCTAAATGTCAAGTATACTGTGTAGGCCTACTATATTCCAAGTATTCTGCAATCATATGATAGCTTTATGTGAGGAACATGAGTTTTAAAATCCAATTAAAATGAGCATTGCTGGTCTATTACTAGCACAAGTTGGTTAACCTGTTTATTGTTGCAGGCTGCCGGATTGAACAGTGTAGCCATGATGACCAGTCAAAATAAGCATAGAAGTGACCAAAACATCAGGGATGTTATACCTGTAACCAACTGTAGGAGAAAATGTTTGTTGATTTATTAGCACTGCAGTAGCCTATAGATTTCAAATCTTAAGTGTTTAAAAATATTATTTCAACAGTAATAGTATCATCTGTGTTACATTTCACATTGGTTGTTAATGTAGAGTGGTTATGGGATCGACTGTTGACATATCAGTTGTGTGTTTCTCTCTTCAAAGTTTTCAGTGTCAGTGCGTTTTGTAATGCATGGTATTTTAGGACTTTTGACCTTCTTTGAATCTTTCAGTGCAGAAGCATGAATAAAACATCTCACATGTAGATATTGTCAGTGAATCTGGGCCAGAAGACCTCCACTGTTTAAGGTGGGCTTACAGACCCTAAATTGTATTGCAGACTGCTGAATTTTTACTACATGACCTTTGATTTCTTAGCAGATAAAGCTCAGGACAGTTTTGGAAACAGCGTTCAAGTTGATTTACTTCTGTAATATGGCTTATTTCCAAGCAAAACATGATGTTCAGTGTAGGAGAAGTTGATTTATAGGTGCAAATATTGAGAAACTGATACAACAGGCATTGATAAATCAGCCACAATAAGAACAGGAATGCATATTAAAAAAGTAAATAGGGCCAATTTTGATTTAACGGCTTACTTGTTTGACAATTTAAGGATTTATTATTTTTAATTCCATAAATATTGTTTCAAAATGACTGCATGTGTTATAATCTTCATTTTAAATCAGGTAGTAACTATAAAAAGCGTCGTCCGTCAGAATAAGACCCTATTAATCAGCAGTGAATGTTTCTCGCAGTGTGGTAATTTTAGCAGGATAAGTTTAAATGCCTTTTGGTTGTATTACGCTATGACATAAGGCCTCTCTCCCGTTTTCAAATTAATCTTCTTAAAACGAGGCTGTCTGATTTGATACGCTTTACTGTATAGAGATGAGGCTCTAGTATCTGCTCATTAGTGAAGAGGATAATGATAACCACTCGTACTCATACAGAGACAGTTACTCAAAGTGTGTGTGTGTCTGTTTAAATCTGTGTGTCGTCTATCTTTGACCTAAAGACAGTGTGATGTCTTGTTCTAATCAGCTCTACCTTCACAGATTTAATGACTTAAATGAACTCCGTCACAGTCGTGTTTAATTTCTACGGCAAAGATATTAAACTGAGCTTAATTCACAGAGTTCAGATCAAGTTTATAATTAACAGATGTAGAAATAACAATAATGACCACCAAATTAGGTCCGTTTGTTCAGGTATTCATGTATACTGTGTCTGTGTTGGGGAATTTCACTAAAAGAAATGTCCAGGCATTATTTGACATGAAAATCTAGAGAGAAAATACAAATTAATATACAAGGAAAATCCTTTCAAGGATTATACAAGGACTTATATAATTATATAATTAAGGATATATATAATAAATATACATTTTTAGATATGAAAAATATTTCATGATGTATAATGTTTAAAATGATTTAAGTAAAAAATTACATTTTAATATTTAAATAATAGTGTTTGTTTGTTTATTAATTTATTTATTAATGAGAATGAGAGATTTTTCAGAACATTTAAATGTGCCTAATTGCCATGAAACTAATGTCACAGTGCAAAACATTTTAATGGTCTTAAAAATAGAATTAAAATAACTTTTGTACGGAGAAATACAACACAAACATGTTCTTGACAGGTTTCTTTGGATTCACCCAACCAGTGCTGTTGCAAGGAGGTAAAAAAAAAAAAAAACTCTTGCAAACAAAGTGTGAGGGTGATTTTTTACAATTATTCCTGCAGTGACTGTCTGCTTCCTTAAGCTTATCACCGCCTTCAATCCCATGATTCATAGTGCTATAAAAACAAACTTCTAATGAGTTAATCCCTGTAGTGGTCTGCCCTTCCAAACTTCACTCCCTCCGTAGCAAAAACACTAATCCTGCACTGAAACTTTAGGATTTACAGCCGTGTCCCATAAGATGCATATCCTGAATATAAAGCAGATACGGTTCACCTTCTGTCCCACTGTAAACTCAAGGGGTCTGTCAGGACCTCCTGCCAAACCCAGAGGAGGTGCTGATGAAAACTGCTATCAATTTACAGCTTTCAATTTCCATACTTAGTGAGGCGGGTCACTGTCGACTGCTCATTTTTCCACCATTACTTTCTTTTCCATATATCTTATTAATTGCTTGTTTCACCTTCACTGGTCTGTATTGAGCCTGACATTGTTTCTACTGTTGATTCTTACTGTTATGGACAAGACAGACTAATATGATTTTTCTTTTAAGTCATACAGGTCAGGAACAGAGATGGGTAGATTACTTACAAATTGTAGTCCGTTGGGTTACAGAAGGATTTCTATACTTCTGAATGTTCCAGTGAGCACTGTTGGGGCCATAATCCGGAAGTGGAAAGAACATCATTTCACCATAAACCGGCCACGACCAGGTGCTCCTCGTGAGATTTCTGACAGAGAGAGTTAAAAACAATTATCAGAAGAGTTGTCCAAGAGCCAAGGACCACTTGTGGAGATCTTCAGAAAGACCTGGAATAAGCAGGTACAATTGTTTCAAAGAAAACAATAAGTAATGCACTCAACCGCCGTGGCCTGTATACACGCTCACCACACAAGGCTCTATTGCTGAAGAAAAAGCATATTGAAGCTCGTTTAAAGTTTGCTGCACCACATTTAGACAAGCCTGTGAAATACTGGGAGAATATAGTCTGGTCAGATGGGACAAAAATTGTACTCTGGATAATACACACCATGTTTGGAGGTCAAATAGCACTGCACATCACCCGTGAACAGCTTTTCATGCTGATGTCAAATTCAGTGAGATGCTCTTAAAACAATAAACCTATCTGTAAAAGATGAGCTGCACTGATCTGAACTCAGTACTCTCATTTATTCAGGAGCTGTGTGAGTGTGGCAGAAGTCATCAGTGAGCTGTGTGGAATAGAGAGCGCATCTTTGCTGAAGGTGAAAGATTGCTGCAGAATTTCCCCTCATCTAAATGAAGCGGGTCAGAATGGAGTGAAGAGGAGCAGAAGCTGATTGAAGAGGGAGTGCTTGTGTTGCTGCGTTCTGCTGTGTTCACCCCAAAGAGAAAAAAAATCAACAAGGCTGGGAGTATTCTTTAAACCTCCAAATAACCAGCAGAAAAACACTAAACACAGCGGATGAGGGGACGTCAACCTCCTTCACATCAGGATTCAAATCGTTGCTTACAGTATGACACACTTAAAAAGGAAACATTATGTATTTATTTTATATGCTTATTTTTTTTAATGACATTGCATTAAACACACATATTTGGCATGGGTAGTTGCCAAGGTGTTGCTATGTCGTTGCTAGCATGCTTTGGATGGTTGGATGGTTGCATTAAATGGTGGTTACTAGGGTGTTCTGGGTGGCTGCCAGGTTATTGTTATGAGGTTGGTATATATTCTGAGTAGTTACCATCGTATGGTTGCTAAGCTGAACATAAGGTGACTAAGAAGGGCCAGTTAGTCCCTTCTGGCCAGAGATTTAAACTCCTTTTGTGCAAATCAAATAGGTATAAGAATTCCTTTGTACCTGTTGTAATCATGTTTTTAAATGACTCATTATAAATATGTGTTGTGCTCAGAGCCGATCCTCCCTATACGTTAAATACGCAAGCTGCTTAGGGCCCCCGAAACACCAGGGGGCCCCCTTGCTCTCAAAGATGATTTAATTTTTGTTTCGTTTTTGAATTTGGCCAGCGGTTATGAAAACATGAATGATCATTTCTTTTAATGCGGTGCGTTGTCACCCTTTCTACGTAAAAATCAGTCAAATCATGTAATGTGAATGTCATACAGTCTTACTCGAGACTAAAAAAACGAGTTGAAAGCGTACCGAGCCGCGGAAGAGACACTGTTTCTCAAGCGCTTTCCGCGAGCATGATTCGAGATGGAGTGAAACACAGACAAATGCATTTCATTCATTCTTTCATAACCACTCGTACCCCACTCCACTCCTGAGAGTTGCTATCTGGTTGCTACAGTATTCTAAGTGGTTGCCAGTGCATTGCTGTGAGTTCAACAGGATATTCTGTAGGTTGCCAGGGCATTGCTGTGTGGTTACTAAGGTGTTTACTGTGAAGTGTTCTACATGGTTGCTAGGGAGCGGTTGCTAGGGCATCGACTATGCAGTTGCTAGAGTTTTTTAATTGGTTGCCAGAGAGTTGCTATGTGATAGCTATGATATTTTGAGTGGTTGTCAGGGCGTTGCTGTGTGGTTGTTAAGACATTCACTACGTAGTTACCCGGGTTTTCTGAGTTGTTGCCAGGGAGTTGCTATGTAGTTTATATAGCATTGACTATGTAGTTGCTAGGGTGTTCTGTGTGGTTGCCAGTGTTGCTACGTGATTGCTACAGCATTCTAAGTGGTTTTCAGGGCATTGCTATGGGTTTGCTAGGATATTCTAGGTTGCCAGGGTATCGCTATGTTGTTACTAAAGTGCTGACTATGAAGTGTTCTAAATGGTTGCTAGGAAGTTGCTATGCGGTTTCTAGGGTGTTCTGATTGGTTTCCAGAGTGTTGCTATGTGATAGCTATAATATTGTAGGTTTTCACCAGGGCGTTGCCTTGAAGTTGCAATGATATTCTGAGTGGTTGTCAGAGTGTTGCTATGTGGTTGTTAAGACATTCACTATGTAGTTACTTGGGTGATCTAAGTGTTTGCCAGGGAGTTGCTATGTGGTTGCCAGGGCATTGACTATATAGTAGCTAGGGTGATCTGAAAGGTTGCTAGCGCATTGATAGATGCCTATGCTGGTTGTTCTGGTTAAAAGCGAGTAAATGTAACTGAAAACAGATCTGTTACAGTACGAAGAGAATCCACAGCTGTCAGCCCTGAAGGACAGGATGCTGGCCTTGTTTAGACAGGAAGTCTTAAATAATGTTTAGGAGATCCCTCATCATTTCTGACAGCTGCTGTGATGGATCTGAAATTTACATCTCACATAACCTTGAGAGGAACAGCGGCCAGAGCGGCGACAGGCTGTACAATACAACAGCAATAAATGGAGCAATAAAAAGAGAGCGGGGTTGATGGGGGAGCAGGACTGATAAATGTGAATGGAGCAGATCGCTTGTGACTTGCTGTTGTTGCTATTTTTCTCTGTCCCTGAATTGAAGATGAATAGAAAATCAAAATCCAGCTTTAGTTCTTTAGTTCCTCATATGTACATTTTAGAAATGCCATAGTTATGCACAGATAAGAATTGCATTAGAATGTAATGTTATGATAATACATAAATCTTAAAAAAAGATGATATATTATACAAATTGTGCACATTATCTACATTATACAAATTATATATTTCATTGTGATATTATTCTCCCATATTACCATCTTGTATGTTCTATGTTATTTATATAATATTAATTATTTAATTAATTAATGTGTAAAGTATTCATGGTAGTATTTATTGCACCACCTTTAATTTATGCTGATCTATTTTACTATAATACAGAAAAAAACTTCAAGAGTAATGAGACATTAGCACCTTGCATGTTCTACATTTTTTATATAATATTCATAATTTTAAGTGTAAAGTGTTTTCGGTTGTATTTACTGCACCGTCTTTATTTGCTAATGTTTTACTCTCATTCAGTTAAAAAAAAAAAAAAAGAATATAAAAATCAAGGGTAGGGTAAATAATGGGTACATAATTTAGGGTAAATAATGTTACAACAATAGTGCTTGTTAAATTTTGAATCTGGGCGGTTTTCATGGCTTTCACCCTCTCACATCTGTGATTATTGCTTTAGGAATGCTTAAATGCCCACGTTTGGTCAGAAAAGTGCATTTACTGATGAGATGAACCTGTTTTAATTCAATTGGGCCATTTCTCGAGCTCTTTGATATTGAAATAGAAATGTTTTAGAAGTGCATATATAAATAATGTATATAGCTTTATCTACCTTTGATGTTCTGTGTTGAAGCCAGTCGTCTCTTGCAATCAAGGTTGATGGTTTAGTAATTATACAACAGTAAACACTCTTTTATTCTCTGTGAAATGATAGAAGGTGCTTTGAAATGTGAATGTTGTAAGATGACCTTGAAATAAGAGTATATGTCGTGCACGCATTTTCATTAGTTTGAATAGCGCTGTCATGTTAGCATTTCAACAAATTGATTAACTGTGAATCATGCATAATGGCTGTTTACAGATAACTGCTCTGATCGCGGCTTAATTAGACTTGAATGTTTTGAATGTAATTTTTCTAAATATCATTTAGATTTCGTTTTTTTTTTTATAAGCAAATATTCAAGCAACCGAATCACAAGATGTTGAATGGATAAACTACTTGGTTCTAGTGCACTTGAACATGAAATGAGCTTGAATATGTTTTTCTCTCACGAGGACAGTTGTGGATGAGTCTTTACTTTCTGTCCTGCCACACCAAACAGATGAGTTTAAGTCTTCAGGGCTAAATATCACCACTACTGCTACATGCTCCCAAATACTTAATCCCCATCAGCCATTAATGTTATTTTTAGAGCCTTCTGGGTCATCGTGAAACGAACATCATAAAGGGTGTCTAATGGAGATGCAGGGCGGCGGCACTGAAATTGAATCTGCTTTAGTGCTGAGCTCACCCGAGGACTTGCAGAATTAAACTGAAACATTACATGAGAGGGAAAACAAGCTCTCCGTCTGACTGTGTTTACACTGCACAGCAAATGACCTCACTTTCACCCATCGCAGATGGAGACATGAAAAAACACAACCAGATTTGCATTTCATAAGAGAAATAACAGCGCTTGCGAAGGCAGGAGCACAATAGCGTTTAAGTTTTAGCTGAGTTTAGGCTTTAGGTTTTGCATCTCCGTAAATGAAATGTCACACTTGAACTGCTTATGTTGAATTAAATTTAAAATATTTTTTCCTTCACTAAATTTTGTTGGAAAACTTTGCAGTGAGATAAATAAAGTAAACGTAATTCAAGATACTTATCTTTTATTTGATTCTTAAAGGAGTAGTTCACCCCAAAATGAAAATTTGCTGAATATTTACTCTCCCTTAGTCCATCCAAGATGTAGATGAATTTGTTTCTTCATCAGAACCGATTTGGAGAATTTTTAGCATCACATCACTTGCTCACCCAGTGAATGGGTGCCATCAGAATGAGAGTCCAAACAGCTGATAAAAACATCACAATAATCCACAAGTAATCCACACCACTCCAGTCCACCAATTAACATCTTGTGAAGCAAAAAGCTGCGTATTTTTAAAAAACAAATCCATTATTAATGTTTTTAACTTCAAACCGTTGCTTCCAGCCAAAATATGAATCCTCTATTTATAATATTGCTTTCTCCAGTGAAAAAGTCCTCTTGTCTGAATCAGGAGAGAAATATGCACAGATTAAGCACTGTTTACAAGTGAAAACTAAATAGTTCTAAACAAATATGTCAGTGGATTTGAGAGGACAAAATGGGCTTTTTCGCTGGAGGGAGTGTTATTATGGATCATGGGCTCGTATTTTGGCTAGAAGTGACTCTTTAATGTTAAAACATCTTAATGATGTCTTTGTTTATTACAAATATTTAGCTTTTCACTTTCACAAGATGTTAACTGATGGACTGGAGTCGTGTGGATTATTTGTAGATTACTGTGATGTTTTTATCAGCTGATTGGACTCTCATTCTGACGGCACCCATTCACTGCAGAGGATCCATTGGTGAGCAAGTGACGTGATGCTAAACATTCTCCAAATCTGTTCCAATAAAGAAACAAACTCGGATAGTCTGAGGGTGTGTAAATTTTTATTTTTTGGGTGAACTGTACGACATATTTGTTTTTGTTTTAAGAAAAACCTCTTTTTTTTTTTTTTTTTTTTTTTTTTTTATATTTTTAAAAAAACAGTACTTAATATATTAAGTCATTTTGCTTCTCAAGTAAATGTATCTTGATTTGAAAAAGATTTAGATATTTGTACTGAAAAGACAAAAATGCTGAATAAGAAAATCATTTTTGCAGTGTAGAGATTTAGAACAAACCCTAACCAGAATGTTTGAGGGACATGGCTTGAAAGCACTGTAATGAATGAATGAAATTCATTTAGACCACTGAGGGAAGATACACACGCACAGTCTTTTAAATGACAGGAAGAGGAAACAAGGACATGGAGAGAAAGAGAGAGAAACACACGTGCGCACACACAATGTGCCATGTGCTGCTCCGTCCGAGGTCATACCTGATTTAAAGAAGTGTAGTAAGTATGGAGCAATTTTCATCAGAGCATTTTCATCTGAGATAAGCAGCTCCGCACAACTGTGACTTTATTGCGTGTGCCACCTGTGAGGATCATGAGGAAGAGAGGAACGCTCCTCTTCCTCCACCCTCGTATGAATCTGTGCTGATTAGCTCTGATTGGAGAATCACAAGCACCTATGAAATGCTTCACTTATACCTTTAATGAATCGCGCAATCCATCTCACGCTAAAGTCAAACCTACAACACAATCGAAACGCTCACACCTGGATATTACAGAATGCTGTATAAATATATAGTAGGGTAAAGGAATAGATCATGCAAAAATGAAAGTTCTGTCATCGTTTACATAACCTCGAGAAATGTTGAAGAATCATCCTGATCTGCAAAAAATTATTTTGTCCTCAGTATTTTATTATTTTTTTTATCAAGTATGAATATCTAACAATCTTAAATGTAGATACAATTACTTAAGAAGCATAATGACATAAGTCTTTTTTTTTCTGAAAAAATGCATACAAATTAAGTGATTTTGCATTTAAAATAAGAAAAAATTGTCTGCCAGTAGGGAAGAAAATAAACATGCTTTCCATTTAAATTAAATTGATCAGTTTTTCAGAAAACAAGACTTAGTATCTTAAGTAATTTTGCCTCTCAAGTATTTGTATCTTGACTTAAGAATGTTAGATATTTGTAATGAACAAAAGACAGAAATACTGAAGAAGAAAACCAATTTTTGCAGTGTGAACACTGGTTTGAATGTTTACATGCTGTGTAAATTTGCATTATCAAAAATTATGAATGCTTGGATATGCACTAATGTGATGTAATATTTACCTTTCTCGTGACCTCCTGACCTCTTGTCTTTTATCTGGCTTCTACAGACTCCGAGCTTAAAAACAGCAAAGCTGCACTCATGTCAGTGTGCGGGTCTCCTCTGAGGACTTGGATGATGAAATGTCTGGCCTAGATCAAAACACCCAGATGTGCCATCCCAGGCTGGGACAAAAAGGTTATGAATGAAACATGATAAGAGCAAACAACTGTCTGGAACAAACTCTCTTTCAAAGAACCAAACTTGGAAAATGTTGGATGAAAGTAGAACTCTAGAGGTGATTACATTCCAATTAACGTTTAAATGTTTGCATTTTTCATGTTTGTTCTTTAAGAGATGTGTAGATCAGTCATGTAATGGAGAATGATAAACTATTTAAATGATCAGATAGGTATGATAATGAGAAAACAGCTCTGAAGCCATGCTATACGATACTACAGTATATGTCACGATTAGCTGAAAAACGTGCACATTTCAACAAGGTGTCTCAGGACATGTCACATCATGTCATGTCACTTTCATAAAATAGAAAAAAAGTGGTTTAGACATTCCACTAAACATTTTTTGTTTTTCTCAGAAATTAAAAAATCACAGATTTAGATTATTTTTGTGTACTATTCATTTAAATCCAATAGATAGATATTTTATTAGATTTTAGATATTTGTTGCACTACCATAGTCACCCAAGTTCAGAATTATATTATTTTAGTAGGTCATGTCCAAGCACAGAATCTGTATTATTTTAGCATTATTTGTATACTATGTA
>NW_015552546.1:1615355-1621696 GCF_001515605.1 Sinocyclocheilus anshuiensis
TTTCATTTTAGTCGAAGTTTAAGCAATTTTGTGATTTTAATTTTTTTTTTCTATTTAGATTTTTTTTAATGTTTTTACATTCCCAACCCAGGCTCATTTGAAATACTTGCCTCTAAATACATTTTTGCAACACCAGGTAGAGGCACGTATTTCCAATGAGCCTAGGTTGCATATTCCAGTTAGCTTGACTAATTTTAGTATTTAGTCATCAATTTAATGTTCAGTGCTGCTCCTCTGCCATAATGCCCAGTCATCCCAATGCTGAGTGAACAAACTCAGTTTATGTACACATCTGGAGACCTGCACATCAAATGACATGGCAGCGCTTGAAATTAGCAGTTTTTGAGAGGATTAGAATGTTTTTTTTGAATAAACCATTCGGCTCAGATTATCCTCCCAGAATATCTCCATTTTCCCTGTGCATGCCTTTAAAATGATTGCCCTGAGAAGATGGGAAACCTTTAATCTACCCTGAGGTAGCTCACTGCATGATAGAGAGAGAGAGAGAGAGAGAGAGAGAGAGATTTATTCTTGCAATGCAGAGGTTTCCATCTGACAGATTACTGCGAGGATATTGTGTTATTGCAGAGATTTCGGTGTTACAGACCACTGTATTTAACAGTACAACATTGTTTAAACACAGAACACATAGCTTGATGCATATCAGAATGTTGTGTCATGATACAGCTCTGTTGAACACTGATGAAAGTGCTGCCTATGTAGTATTCCAAATAATGAGGTTCTTTCTGTTAGGATGCTGCCTTCCTGTATAGGCATCATACTATACAGCAATCTCACTAGATTTTAGCTTTTATTTTAGGAAATCAAACAAGATTGAAGGGGAAAAAATTATCTCTTTTCAATACCATATTCCCTAAAGTGATAACTATTGTTTGTTGTAAACTTGTTGTGGCATGTAATCAACATTACATACTGAAATAATTAGGGGTGCAACGGATCGTAGATGATCCGTGATCCGTACAGATCAGGCTGCATGGATTAACTGTTAAATTGGTTATGTCTTAAGTGAACGTAAACAGCTGAGAAAAAAACCTGATGTGTGTCAGTATTAGCAGAGGCGAACCACGATGAAGTGGGGGCCCCAGGCAAAATTAATAGATGAGGCCCTTTTAAAAGATTATTATTATTTTGTTAATATATCTTCGTTACCTAGAAATATATTTGAAGAGTTTGGTTCCAAAACGCTATAAATAACTGTGCTCAAAACCCCTATAAAACATCAAACTACACTGTTAGAAGTGCTAACTTGCAAGTTTAACCTTAAAGAACCATTTCCAATCTGATTTCAGCCAAAAAAACGTTGTTGTTGTTGTTCTAAACCTGTATGAATTTCTTAGATGTTGAACACAAAAGAAGATATTAGATATTTTGACGAATGCTGGTAACCAAAAGGTTGACGGTAGCCATTGACTTCAATTGACTGGAAAGAAAAATATTATGGAAGTCAATGGCTAGCAACTGTTTGGTTATCAACATTTGTTAAAATATATATATATATATTTTGTGTTAAACAGAAGAAAGAAACTCATACAGGTTTGGAACAACTTGATGGTGAGTAAATGATGACAATTTAAATTTTTGGGTGAACTGTCCCTTTGATGAACTTAGGTTGATTCAGCAATATTAATATTTTCGAGTTAAAACCAATTAATTTAGATGTTACCATTTTTTGATGCCTGTATAAAAGGGAATAGATTCAGATAGCTCACAAAGATTCATAATGTTGCCCAGTCAGGAAAGTTGGTCACATTAAGACAATATTAAAGATAGGATATATACCTCTTTCTCTCCAGCTCGTGGAGTCGTGAGGCACGGGTCAGCACGAAGGATATGTCCCCTCATCTCTTATCAGCAGAAGCTAGAGGATATCTCACGACGTGATCAGAAAAAGGGAACACGTGATTTTTGTGGCGCTCATGGCTAGTTATAGATGAGTGTAGTTCGGATGAGATAACCACAGTGGTTTATCCTGGGGGTTTGAGGTCCTGGACCACCATTATCACCCTGCTAGTGATGGTGATGGTTAAAATGGGATTATTTTTATAAGACTAAACACGGAGTGATGTCTCCGTCGATTTTGCATAGTCTCCTTCAACCTTGTCCTTCAACGAATAAATGGTTAATGGTTAAAAAAAAGACCCCAACCTATTATTCTTCAAAGAAGTTGTCCTTACCCCTTGAATATTTCATACATGTCGTACAAAAGCTAATGTTTTAAGTGTTTTGTGAAAGTTATTCCTTAAAGTAGCTTAAAATGAGGATTCCTCACCGCGTTCCCCTCAGCAATATTCTGCGCGTGCTCTCAGTGGTGGCGGGACGCGCGAGCGAGTGGCGCGTCGTCCTTATTTTACCTCGAGAAAAGGATGCAAAAACCCCACGAAACCCGTTTCCAGGTCAACATGGGGCTAGACTCACTGAAGGCGACCCTCGTTACGATCTTGAACGCGCTCGCCTTGAATCCCCCAGCCTCAGCCACCCACAGCATACAAAATTAACGCGCGTGTTTGGAGCGTGTGAGGAAAATGCTGACGCGTTGACGCTACATTTGATCGGTTCGTCAGCGCGTTTGACGTGTAGACCGCTGAGGGATCTTTATTACTCTTAAGGACTTTTTTATGAACTCGAACGATCGTTGCAAATGTCCTGCTTGTGGAAACGCTTTCTCGGAGAGCGACATGACTTTGGGATTTTTGTATATTATGAGACATTAATCAAAGTGACCTGTATGTTACGACAGTAGCCTGCTGAGGGATTTTTCGTACACTTAACGACTTTTTATGGACGCGAACGATTGTCGCAAGGATTGTGTTTATGTGGAAATAGTTTTCTGGGGAACGCTGTATTTGTGAATGTTCTGAATAGGCGTTTATTTAGACGAAGGTATGTTTTATGTTTTATACTAAAAACTCCTATCACACTGAACCATTCTTCATTTAAAGAACGTTTGTTTGCATTTTCTCTTATTAAACGAGGAAATAAGACTAGCCTCTATAGCAAACAAACTCGACTGATCATAACAAACATCCAGTTTATGTGACACTTTCTTGGAAACGTCTTGATTAGAATGAAAGGTATTCGTTTCAACGACGTGTTTCACGTGTTACAGAATATTCCTGGCTCTGCGACTTTTTATGGACGCGAACGATCGTCGCATACGTGGAATTTGGGAATGTTCTGAATAGAATGCAGCGTACTTGTTGTTATTTATACGCAAAGCTCATACTGCAGAACATTTAGTTCTATTTTATCTCATTAAACAAGAGAATATAGTGCGGTGATACTGAATTTTGGAATAATGTTGTGAAATGGTATGCATAATTCTAAAGCTGCAGTTTTATGTCCAAATCATTTTAACATTTGCAAGTTGCATCTATTAAACCAGGACATTCATGTATGAGGAAACTGATATCCGCATTTGGATAAACTGAACGAGACTTCAGCAAGAGTTTGGCGCAACTACATCCACTGGTGATGCCGGAGGTCACTTCCACCAGAAGTGATAGGCTAACATCCAAAGGCATTATGTTTTTCTGCAACACCACAGCCATCAAGGACTGGAGCTATTTTCTCTCTCAAATCTTGCCTCTTGTGAATAAATCAGCGGGATTGGTTCACCAGAGTATGGACCGGGTGGAAGCGGTGACGAGCACCATGGTGACGGCTCTGGAGCCCGACCTGAGCGGCATGAGCGCCAGTCACCCGCCGCTCAACTCCAATCACACGTCCGGAATGGAGCACGTCTTTCAATACTCGTACTCCGAGAATGACCTGCAGTACACGGACTACAGGACGCCGCCGAGGGACTCGATACAGCTGCCCAAGGCTGTGCTGTACCTGGTTATGGCCGCGCTGGTGGTGGTGGCCGTGGCGTACGCGATCGTGGGGCACCTGGTGAAGGATCTCGTGCATGAGTTTGTGGGTAAGTGCATTTTGAAAATGTAGTGTATTTGATCAATCAAACAACGCTCTTACTAAACACTGTGCGTGCATTTTAATGTTTTGGCTATAATAGATGAAAAACATAAATGCAAATGCATCAGTTTTGTAATTGCACTATTGAAAACAGCTCGTTAGGCTGGTTTTCCTAGTCTAAACCAACAAACGTGCTTAAAACCCCTCTAAAACCAGCTATATAGTTTTCTTTTAAGTTTTCATTATTTGTGTGTTTTGACTATGCATTTATAGCTAACATCGAGCTGAATAAATGCAACTCCGTCTGCATCAGTTTTGTGCATTGCATTTTTGAAGAAAAAACAAGACCAACCTACGGTCTGACCTGGTTTAAGCTGGTTTCCCAGCTGAACAGTGCTTAAAACCCCTCTAAAACCAGCCAACAGATCAACCTGTTCATGCTGGACCATCTAAGGCTGTTCAAAGCTGTTTTTCAGCAGAACGTACATATCTGCAGCTTATTCATCTGCAGTCTATGGTCATTTTTCGGGGAATCGTTTTCTGTAAGATATTTTTGTGTGTTTTGGCTATGCATTTTTAACAGTGAAATGAAAAACATAAATGTAACTCCATCTGCATCAGTTTTGTACATTGCGCTGTTGAGAAGACCAGTTTATGGGCTGAAGTGATTTAAGATTAAGGTTTCCCAGCTAAAGAGTGCTTAAAAACCTCTGACCATGCTGGACCATCTAAGCTCCAGCATTTTTTCCCCCTCAGCAAGTCATACACAGAACACACATTCATTCATTGCAGCCATTAACCAACACTATAACAGTACAATGGTAATTTTAATTCTAAATATGTTTCAGTATTTGTGTGTTTTGGGGATATTGTGTGCTTTTGGATTTTGGTGTGTTTAGGCATTCATATTCATAAGAGGATAAGATGAGTTTGTCTGAAGTGTGCTTTTTGGAGGATTCTCCCAGTGTTTGATATGTATGCATATATATGTGAGTGTAATGGACTCATACTATTCTGTTTTTAGGGCCCTTGATGGAGCACACAACTGTTTGCATCCATTCTGACATGCAACTCTGAAAAGCACCTCTGTTGACATTCACATTGTACATTCACATTCACCTCCACATGCATCCCGACCCATTCTCTCTCAAAAGCTCATGTTGAGTATCCGGAAGGGGATGAAAAGAATTACATTTAATTCCTTCAGAGTCCCTCACTTCTGTTTTTCAAAGACCTTGACGTTTACCTGAAGTGATGAAGCAGGCAGGACACACACACACACACACACACACACACACACACACACACACACACACAGCAGAAGCAGAGAGGGGGCATGAGCACTCAACAATACCTGAGAGATTTCTCCAAAAGCCCTGGTTACACCAAGTACTCTTCTGTAGATGTTGCTCTGTGCTTTTATGTCGGTCCTGAGAGGTGTAAATGTGAAGATCATCAGTTTGGTGAGATTCTCACTGTAGTTTTTCTCTCAGGGTCAGACAAGGAGAAAGCTCACTTTTGCTATCGTAGTAAAATACAATTGTGATTTACAAGTCAGACACTCTCTTTAGTTTCCATTTTGTCTGATAAGGAAAATAAGGTTAGGGTTTTCTTCAAAATTGACTTTTGTGCCATTATTTTTCTAAGTGACAGGAGTTGCATTTTTTCTCTGTGGACAATAAAATACCTTGGGGAAAAAAAGGAACCACAGAGAATACTCAGAAATCATCTATCAACCACCCAGAACTCCCTAGAAACCTCTTAGCAACCACTCAGAACACCTTAGAATAGTAGCAGTGACTTTTGAATGCACTGAAAAAAGTGAAACTTCTGTGCTTTTTAATATTGGTCTAGTCAAAAATAATGTTTTCCAGTTAAATGTATTTTTTATTTGTATTATTTTATTTATTTATTTATTGCTTTGCCTTTGCATTTGTCTGGAAGGGGAAAAAATTAAAAGAATCTATTTTGTTTAAAGGGGTCATATGATGCGATTTCAATTTTTCCTTTCTCTTTGAAGTGTTACAAGCTCTTGGTACATAAAGAAAATCTGTAAAGTTGCAAAGACAAAATAATGTTATTTTTAGCAACATCATATGACCCCTTTAAATAGCATTTTCAATTGACACCAGTGTGATGATGTGCAGAACACATACTAGCTGGCTTATGACTGCAGAAATTACTGTGGTTTTTATTCAGTTTTCTGTTATTTATTTCTTTTTTTCTTTTTATTGCATGCACACTTTAAAAATACATCATATTAAGCATTAGTCTTTCAAAGTTGTCTTTATTTAGTAAACTAAATTAAACATTGACTAAAAAAGGACTACTTTCATATAGGGCTGGATGATATGGCCAAAATTTATATCACGATATATTTCTTAATTTCGGTCGATACGATATAATTC
>NW_015552546.1:1622001-1626732 GCF_001515605.1 Sinocyclocheilus anshuiensis
ATCGGAATGTTGAAAAAAAATCATACCATCGTTATTGAAAATAATATCGCTATACATATTGATATTGAATTATTGTCCAGCCCTACTTTCATATTATAGCTAATTTATCTTTTGTTTATGGTGAAATTAAGTTTTGAAAAGCCCAACAAATATTATACTGACCTACATGAAGTAACTTTTTAAAGAAAATATACTGAATAGGTGTATGGTGTTTATACTAATCTTTTTACTTTGTATGAGTGTTTTTGTCTTTAGGAAAGTAAATATTTTTTGATTAATATTAAATCAAAATGCAAGGTTTGAGCCAAACCATAAATATAACTGAAGAGAAACTAATATATCTGGTTGAAACAAAATTATAAGCTGGTCTAAAGTATAAATTTATCAAGATAAAAAAATGTTTTAGCGTTTATTATTATTAACTATTTTTAAATTCTATAAACTGTAAAACCACTTGATCATTTAACCTTTCAAAAAAGTCAATGCAACGACAGCATTATAAAACATGAATTACGAATCATGCATGCAGAATGTATACAGTAGCCACTTTTCTTACAGCATGAGAAAGTTTTGTTTTTTTTGTTATAAAAAAAATCATTTTTAACGTCCTGATCATTTTGTCATGCTCATTTCTTACATTCGTCCACAGCCACAATTGTTTACTCACACCCTTCAGACTGAAGTTCCTGCTGCTGTTTCTGCTCATCTATTCCAGCATGCTTTCTGAGTCAAAGGCGAATGCATTTATTACAGCCTTTGGCTGCATATATAGGCTGGTGGTTTCAGTTAGTGTTCAGTTTGATGGAGCGTTCAGACTAGATGACGGTACATTATAGTTGTATGAATCATTAATCAAGCAGCACTCTAATTCGCAATTGGTGAACTGCAAAGTGTTTAATTAATGAAGTCAGACAGCAGCCTGGGGCTCATATATAATATGTAGTGTGTATTGCATTACAGAAAGATGCTGTTGTTGCTTCCTAATTGGAATATCAATTTTGTTTTCGTGAATTGTGAAGTATGATCCGGACATGTTCATGACAGGTTTAATGAGATTCACCCGGCTTGTTTCATAAAGCAGGGCTGCATATCATTTAAGTTTTATTGAATTTTTGAAATCAGACCTGCTAATCAAGGCCTGGTCTATTTTTAACTTTATGTCCTTGAATAATAATGTGTGTAATGTTTGAATAAGGAGTCTGTGAAAGTGTGCATGGCTCACCAAAGTCTTGGTACATTACTGTCATCAGTAATCAGATGTATGTGCTTGAGTGCATTGCATATGAATATGCATGTTCATCTCAAACTTGTGTGATTTTCTGCATCTCTGTCAGTACAGATTACTATGGTTTAACCTCTCACTTCTGCTGCCAGAGGCTGTTTACTGGCATTTCTGGTTTGTGCTTCCTATCATGTTTTTATTTCTATTAAAGTTCTTTGTTACCTGAAGAAATGCTTGCCATCCAAACAATTAAAAAGACCCTAAAAAATACTGAATAAACACCTGCGGATTAAAATCTGTATTTTTTTTTTTGTCAAAAATTGAGACTGAATAAGCCTCGAATGAAAATACTACTATGCAGTAGTTCATAGTTGTAACTCCAAGGTTCTTCATTGTCCAAAACATTCTACACAGGCTCTTGTACATCGTCTTGTGCTTCTGCTGCAATGAAGTCAAAATGTGGAGAGGATAAGGACACATTAGATTGAGAAGCCCTATTTTAAAATCCTTAAGCAGATTTCTCCCAAATGTAAGCATGTGTAGTGGTTAATTTTTGCCATTTAGTGTTATGGGAGAAGAAAAACAGGCTTTTGGCTTCTTGTACCCTGCATGTTAAAAATTTAAAGACATAAAGTGTTATTGAAACATTGTTTTTGCATACACACTTCCGATCAAAAGTTTGGAATAATTTAAACACCTTTTTATGTTTTTATAAAAAAGTTTCTTATGCTCACCAAGGCTGCATTTAATCGATTAAAACTACAGTAAAAACAGTAATATTGTGAAATATTATTAGAATTTAAAATAACCATTTTCTATTTAAATATATTTTAAAATGTAATTTATTCCTGTGATGCAAAGCTGAATTTTCAGCATGATTACTCCAATCTTAAGTGTCACATGATCCTTCAGAAATCATTCTAATATGCTGATTTGCTGCTCAGGAAATATTTCTTAATATTATCAATGTTGAAAACAGTTGCCGCTTCATATTTTGTGGAATGTCTTTCAGAAACATCTTAATTAATCCAAATGTTTGGAGTGTGGTCTCTGACACATAAACAAAGCTTAATAATTGGTCTCTATGGATGCTGGAGAACAGGTGTTTAACATCAGAGCTGTTACTGTATGTCCTTCAGTATGACTGGAATGCTTTATTGGCCAGTCAGCATCCAGAATAATACCTATCCGTTTTTATATTGTCCCAGCTTGCCTGTCTCAAAGTGAATGTCCCTTCTGGATCCATTTGAGTCTCAATGTGGCTGATAATCATCTGTAATCTGTGTCTCTCATCAGAGTGGGTGTTTGGGCCCCGTTCAGACAACCGCAGGAGCAAGAGTGAGGTGAACTGCATCAGCAGCAGCATGAATGAAATGAGCGAACTCTCGCATCCAGCGGACATTCGCTGCATCGTGTACAATCACTCTGACTGCCCGAGCGCCATTAAGCCGGAAGAACTGGTGGTCACCATCGATGAGACCTCGCAGCTACCTCGTGAAGCTTACAGTGGGACCTAACTGAGACCAAACTATCACTGTTTGATCCAGCCCTTTATTATGAGGAGAAAAGCACGTTTGATCAGCATCTGTGATGTTGAAAGCCGGCGTGTTGAAGTCACATGGCGGAAGACTTATCCTGGGATGAGGAAAACTGAAGAATCTGGGAGACTTTAAAAGGAATGGAATCACTTTAAAGTACATGAAATGTTCCGTATTGAGTGCTGTGAGACACTTTATATATTTTCAAATCGAATAGAGAAAGAGAAAAGACACTTCTTTATCATTCATATCAGTCTTGTCACAATATTTCGTTTTTTTTTTTCTTGTTTTGTGGAGACATGCACTGTGAATCTAGAATAGTGTTCTGCTGTTATCCATTTCCTACTCTACCTACAACCCGCTACGGTTTGATTTTCCCGCTTTTTGCAGATATTTATGGCTGAGTACTTATGGTATTTGCAAATACTCACATTTGACTCAATTTCAGGTTTTCTGCTATCGACTATGCTGCTTAAAAACAGAAATGCTTAGAGATCTTCTCCCTACAGGTTGCTTGAAATTGCAAGTAATGAAGATGGTTTAGATAAACAGCCCTTGTTGAAAAAATGATCAATAGAATAGTTAATACACAATGGCTTTTTCATCTAAGGCCGTGTTACCAAAAATGTGTTTTATAATGGAAAGAGATGCTACACAAACACTTCTCACTGAAAATATACATTTAAATGGTAGAAAACTGCAGTTAAATAGACTTTTGATAATATATGTGAGTTATATGTTGACAAAATGGTCTAAAAAATTCATATCTCTGTTTACTTCACAACTAAAAGGGCTATAATTTCAGGTTTTATTGCAGATGGTCACCATAATAAGCTTCAGATCCCAACATCACATTTTTAAACAGATATTAAAGTCAGTGTGTAAGGCATAATTGGCAGAATTATCACTTATCAAATGTTTCAAACTGGCAAACTTTGCCAACTTCTGCTGTCCTCTCTTTCATACATTTTTAACAATAAAAGTGAAAAAGAAAAATAGCTAGGCAATTTGCCTGGTCACTCCTGCCATATCAACAACTTGTTTTAACCTTTGTTGCCAAAGTGTAATTGTTATGTCAGATGTCACAAAAATGCAAAAAATATTAAAATCGTTTTGTTGTATAGGCCTAATTCATATGTCCAGTCATGCCATGTAACAATAATCAAAATATGTTACAAAAGTTGTAGAAAAACACAGAAAATATGTTTTTCCTGTTGTTCACGTCATGTCCTGCATTTTACACGAATGCCACAAAAGTCACCTTAATAAATGTGTGACATTGTCTAATTTATTTAAAACAACTTGCTTGGTATTAATTTTTACATAATTGTTTCTGCTACAAAAACAAAGCCTGGCACATTTTTAAGAACTTAAAAAGTTATTAGTGGGTACTTTTTCAGTGATATTAATGCAAGCAGAAAAACAAGTTAGTCTTCAGCACAGAAAAGTGACGTGCAAAGGTTTCCAATGTTGAGAATTTTTAATACATTTATAATCCAATTTTATACATCTATTATAATTATCGTACTTTTACTATACTATTATAAATATTAAATAACTCTTATTTTCCCACTTTTTTTTTTTTTTTTTTAATGAATGAAAATAGAACAAATAACAAACAGAGCATAGCATAAGACAGTCAGTTCTATTCAAAGTGTGACATTAATTAGTAACGGGAACTGAAAATAATGTCATAATATTTTAAACATGTTAATGACTTTTTGTTTTTTAACAATTTCAGAGAAGATATAAAACAATCAAATTCCACTAAAAATACCTTAAATATTGGGGATGAATTTAAGCATTTTTGTTTATGTATATAAAATTTCGCCAGCAATATGATTAAATTAACAATGTATTCAAGACCTTTGTTAACATTGTTTTCATAGTACACAATAATATCCTTTAAAGAAAAACAGTATTTATCCTTTACTAGATTAAAAATAAATTCTGCCAATTCCTTCCAAAAAT
>NW_015552546.1:1626928-1629982 GCF_001515605.1 Sinocyclocheilus anshuiensis
ATTGATTTAACAGGGTAGATGGTATGCAAAATTTTAAAATGTATTTCTTTAGTTTTGTTATTGATACAATATTTAAAGGGAATTAACCAAGCAGTCTTCCAATTAATATTATCAATAATAGAGTTCCAAAAGAATTTTCCTCTAGGTGTTATTTTATTTTGTTTTTGGAAAACAGTACAAATATGTTTGTTATTGCATTTTTTTATCAATTCCCACTGTTGTATTTTTATTCTGAGTGTATGCGCAATGACGTTAAAAAGTAGGCGGGGGCTCAGTGACGTCATCTCTACAACCGCTAACTCTACATTCCGCACTTCCTCGAATCTTCGCTCGCGCAGACGGTCTCCTGCAGCTTTCATTTGAGCTGCTTTGCGTTTATATTTCCACGGCCGTTCATTTTTTTATTAATTAACAGAGTGCTCGTAAGTACAGATATCTATATCTATGCAGTGTTTAACGTTAAGTCGCGGCTTCTGTTGTAGCTGCGTTTGTGAGGTAAACTCTCAGTCGGGGAGAAAGTCCAACTTTGTTGTGTTTTTATGATAACGTTAACGTTACTTGTCTTTACCGTGAAGGGACTTCTAGCGGCTTGTCTTCTTCTACCTTCTTTGTAACGTTACAGGTGGCAAAAGTCACTTTTACCCTATTAAAATGATAAAGGATGTTAAACCTCTGAGGCAAAGTTTCAAAATCAAGGCTTTTGAAAGGATGTGCAGGAGATTCTGAAAGAAATACCCTACCAGTGATAAATACAATTGTAATGTATTTTAATATTTTAAAACATTTTTTTATAACGTATTAAATATAAAATGTCAAATTATATCAAAGGTAGACCATAACGTTTTATTGAGATATTGAATACAAAAATGAATTAAATGAGTTGAGTTAGTCAGGTTAGTTTATTCGATTCATACTTTCAATTTCTGTATTTCTGTTTGGAAGTGTATATATATATATATATATATATATATATATATATATATATATATATATATATATATATATATAGTTGTGCTAACAAGTTTACATAACCCTTGCAGAATGTGCAAAATGGTAATAATTGAAACAAAATAAGAGGGATCATGAAAATTGCATGTTATTTTTTATTTAGTAGCCTACTGTCCTGAATAGGCTATTTCACATATACATATAGCCTACTCCAAGACAAAATAATAACTGAATTTATAAAAATGACCCCATTCAAAAGTTTGCATACAGTACCCTTGAATCTTAATACTATGTGTCATTTCCTGGATGATCCACGACTGTTTTTATATTTTTTGATAGTTGTTTATGAGCCCCTTGTTGGTCCTGAGCAGTTCAACTGCCTGCTGTTCTTCAGAAAAATCCTCCAGCTCCTCCACATTCTTTGGTTTTCCAGCATCTTCTGCATATTTGAACCCTTTCCAAACTATGATTTTGAGATCCATATTTTCACACAGGACAACTGAGGGACTCATACACAACCATTACAAAAGGTGAAAACATTTACTTATGCTCATTTGCATGTATTCACTGCTTTTTACTTGGTTACAGTCATTTTTTTTGTAAATATACTGTAAAACTGGCACAGATTACGTTTCTAAGAACTTGATATGTTTTTTTTCTTAACTATTTTTCCGTTTTATCATCTCTGATATCCTTATTTGTCACCTACATATTTAGGGTTGGGGTTATTTCCAGTAAAAAAAAAAAAAAAAAGCAGAATTCATGCAAGTTGGACCTTTTTTGGACAATGAGTGTGACAGTTTGCTCTGTACGATGTGCACTGCAGATTATGCAGTATTAGTTTGTAAGGGTTAGGCCATGAATGTATGTGTGTATTTAAACACATTATGCATTGAGTAGAAAGTTAAGTTGGTATGTCATTTATCGTGTTTGTGTGTGAACTCGAACTCGTTTGAGTCTGATCTGCTGCGGTTTCTTGTGGCATTAAGAACAGCCAATTATCTCCACACACTTATTAAAATTAATGAAGTGTGTTTTAGCACAAGAATGAAATGTTACCACAATTCCATAAGCCTTAAATGGGATCAAGCATGAAGGCAAGTGGAGGAGCGATTGTAATTAGCCCACATTAACATTAACATTGATTTAATAACATTAAGTTGTTTTTCTGGCCCAACAGCCATCCTGCTTGTACTTGATTATCCGGCTTTATTCAGTTAAGAAGCTGTCAGATGGAGCTGAAGGAGATTTGAAGGAAGTTTTTCTCTAAAATCTGCTAATAAAACAATAATGCACTAAACATCTGTAGGAAAGTAGGCCGTCACCACTTCATACACATCAGGTGCCACAGAAGTATGTCATAAAAATTAATAACTGACAACATTCGTGCGTTTGCAAGGTCAAGAGTGTAATATATTGTCTTGTGTGAATTGATTTATCAGATCCGAGTTGCTCGATGGGACCTGTTTGATAATTAGCAGTATTTTCTCTCTGACATGTTTCATATTAAATGTCCTAGTTCTGCAGGCAGCGTTTGAAAGTTCAGGACTATTAGTCAGAAACTCACTGATTCTTCAGATGTGAGACACAACACGTCTCGCAAATTTATGGGTAACTCTTTACATAAGGTCGCATTAGTTAATGCATTGGTTAACATTAACTAACCATGAACAATACATTTGTTACAGTATTTATTACTCTTGTTAATGTTAATTAATACAAATGCAACTGTTTAGTGTTAGTTCATGTTATCTCAGGTCCATATTATTAACAGATACAATTTTGATTGTAGTAAATGTTGATTTTTTTCGTTGTTAGTTCATGTTAACTATAGTTAACAATAGTTAATGTTAATGTAGTTAACTAATGTGAAGTGTTACTCATTTGCCTGTTATTAGTTATGAAAATGCCAGCATTTCTACTTTGAAATTAATTCAAGATTGATTCTTTATATATATATATATATATATATATATAATGTGTGTGTGTGTGTGTATATATATATATATATAATTAATAATTAATAATTCACATACTGGTAAAAAATGTATAGCCTGAATGCACTGTAAGTCGCTTTGGATAAAAGCGTCTGCTAAATGCATAAAT
>NW_015552546.1:1630167-1633518 GCF_001515605.1 Sinocyclocheilus anshuiensis
GCATTGGTTAACATTAACTAACCATGAACAATACATTTGTTACAGTATTTATTACTCTTGTTAATGTTAATTAATACAAATGCAACTGTTTAGTGTTAGTTCATGTTATCTCAGGTCCATATTATTAACAGATACAATTTTGATTGTAGTAAATGTTGATTTTTTTCGTTGTTAGTTCATGTTAACTATAGTTAACAATAGTTAATGTTAATGTAGTTAACTAATGTGAAGTGTTACTCATTTGCCTGTTATTAGTTATGAAAATGCCAGCATTTCTACTTTGAAATTAATTCAAGATTGATTCTTTATATATATATATATATATATATATATAATGTGTGTGTGTGTGTGTATATATATATGTATGTATGTGTGTATATATATATATATGTGTGTGTGTGTGTATGTGTATTTATATATGTGTGTATATATATATATGTGTGTGTGTGTGTGTATATATATATATATATATATATATATACATGTAAAAATGTTAGTTGCATTTAGTAAAGTTTTAATTGCATTGTTTTTGCCATTTTTATTATGTACGTGCATGTGTTTTAATATGTATATGCAGTGTTTTAGTATGAAATTTGATATTTATATTTTTTATTGTGTTTTACTATGTAACTAAAACTATTTTAGTTTTTAGTATGTATGTCTATATATAATACACACACACACACACACACACATATATATAATATGCACACGCATTACTGTTCAAAAGTTTGGGGTCGGTCGTGTCTCCTGTGCCCCCTAAAGGCTGTATTTATTTGATAATAATGCAGTAAAATCAGTAATATTGTGCAATATTATTACAATTTAAAACAGCCATTTTCTATATTATAATATGTAATTTATTCCTGTAATGCAAAGCTGAATTTTCAACATCATTACTCCAGTCTTCAGTGTGACATGATCACATGATTATTATTAATGTTGAAAACAGTTGTACTGATTAATATATTTGCAGTTTTGCCTACATTTATTTATTTTTTATGTATGTATTTATTAATTAATTTGTTTGTGTTATATATATTTTTTAATTTTAAATGCATTTTTGAATGGTATATTTTTGTGTAACCTGCCTCTAGTATCAGTAAGCATGGCATCAGTGCTGTCACAGCTGATGGGTCAGTGGATGGATGTTCAGGGTTTCCTGATATTTCTGTGTGTGCTGCTGCTGGTGAAACACCTGCGAGATGTTCTTACAAACAACATGCCGCCAGGACCCTTCCCTCTGCCTTTGGTTGGGAACTTTATAAATATAGGCTTTAGTGATCCACTTGGCGCCTTTTAGAGGGTAAGTCACATATCAAATACAAATGTGTTAAACAATTCTGTGTGAATGAGTAACGTGTACAGATCATGTTGACCAGATTGCTGAGAGGTATGGAGATGTGAGCACACTATCTGGGAAACACCGTGCATACTGCTTACTGGATACGAGAGTTTCAAAGAGGCGTTTGTGGAGCAGGCGGACATCTTCACAGACCGGCCGTACTTCCCTATAGTTGACAAGCTCAGTAAAGGGAAAGGTACAGATGCAGAAAAAGCTATATTGCAGCAATCAGATTCAATACTGGCAAAATCTGAAATCATTTTCGTTCTAATATTGACCTTTGCCCACTTCATTCTGTCTGTGTAGGTTTGATTATGTCCAGCGGACACATGTGGCGTCAGCAGAGGCGTTTTGCTCTGGCAACTCTCAAATACTTTGGTGTGGGGAAGAAAACTCTAGAAAACTTCATCCTGCAGGAGTGTCGCTTTCTCTGTGACTCTATACAGACTGAACGAGGTCAGTGAGCAACATTTTAGGGGTAAACACCATTTCTTCTCCTTCACAAACAAGATTGTTGTAATTCTTTTACCAAAACTCCAGTGAAATGTTTCAAGACCAGGGAGTGACATTTTCAGTGTCACAATCATGTCTTGAAGGGCCGTATGTACATACTGTCCTCTACAGGCCGCCATCTGCAAGTGCAAGTGTCCTTTGAAGGTCAAATATCTGGGAAACCACATGAGAGCTCATCTTTCTGAATTTTTCTCTTTTCATTTAAATAAATATACAGTGAGATTCAAAAGTCTGAGGCCACATTGAAAATCTGGGATTTTTTTGTACCTGTAAATAAACAGAAATGTTCAGGATTTGAATGTTTTAATAATAATAGCTACTAATACTAATAATCATAAAAGAACAATAAAATGTTATGATAATAAATAACTTATAAACAATATAACAGGCAATTATTTAATAATAAGTATAAAAATATAAATACATGATTAAGTAATAAAATAATAGTAATAATAAATAAAAATAAGTAAAAGCAAAATGTAATGATCATAAATGATTAAAAAAGATAATTTAATAGTAAATAAAAACAAAATAAAATGTTAAATAAATCAATTAATTAATTGTGAGCAAATGTGTGGCAGCACGTGAATAGAAGCATTTTGACCTCATAACATTGTTCTTTTCTTTCTTTATTGTGTTTCTAGGTTTGCCCTTCGACCCTCAGCATTTTGTGACAGATGCTGTGGCTAATATAATCTGTGGGTTGGTGTTTGGTCACAGGTGTGAGTATGATGACCATAATTTTCATCTGATGCAGAAGTATTTAGATGAATTCCTACAGCTTCCCATCTCGAACTGGGGTCGGGTACGAGATCAGCCTGCTATCACAAGGCTAATAAAAAGACTAACCCAAAAGTTGAGAAAACTAGTTAAACTGAAATGAAATGAATGCTGTAGCATAGCACTTGTCAATAAAGCCAATTTCGTGTTTTATGAAAAGTATTGCATTGTTTGAACATATGTTTGTCCTTTATTTGTCTCTTTACAGTTATATAATCAGTTTCCCACCCTCATGTCGATGCTGCCAGGAAAACACCAGAAGGCATTCGCCAGCATATCTAAACTTAAGCCCTTCCTGCAGGAGGAAATCAGAAAACACAAGGAGGAGAGAGACCCGTCCAACCCCAGAGACTACATCGACTGTTATCTGGAAGAGATTGAGAAGGTATTGGTGTCCCAGGATGCCCTTGTGTATTTATATTATTTTAAGAGACCTTTATTGGTAGTCGGGACATGCGTTAGCACCTCTTTTGTAAATATTCATGTCTGCCCTACAGAGAAAGATGCTTTTTGCCTCATAATGGTGAAGTTACAGCATTTATATGTAGGGGCTTAGTGGAACATAACTACTGAACCTAAAATAAAGTATATTTTGAAGTAGACTAAAAATATATCTGAAATTATTTTATATATATTTAAAATATAATAAATAAAATGTGTTTTATATATATATATATATATATATTACTATATAATTAATAGACAAAAAATAT
>NW_015552546.1:1633804-1642546 GCF_001515605.1 Sinocyclocheilus anshuiensis
TTACTATATAATTAATGGACAAAAAATTTATATAAATACATGTACAATATATAGTAGTGTATATAGTAATATATAGTAAATAAACATAAATACAAGATAATATTTTATATAACTATTTATATATTTATGTAAATATTTAAAACATATTTTATAAAAGTATAATAATCAAAATAAATGTTGTAAATAAATAATAATTTAAAATAAGTAAAATGTAATTATCATACATGAATAAAAAAGCAGATAATTTGGTAATAGTAATAAAATGACAAATATTTTTGTATATTGTTATATGTTGATATAAATGAAAACTATATATCTGAAAATGTATTTTTTTGCCGTATGTGAAATTTTTTATTTCTTCTTCTTCTTTTTGTATTTCATCATTCCCAGTGTAAGGACAGTGAGGCGGAGTTCACTGAGGACAACCTGATGTACTGTGTGGTGGATCTGTTTGGAGCAGGAACAGAAACCACCTCTAACACACTCAGATGGGCCTTACTCTTCATGATCAAGTACCCAGAAGTACAAGGTGGGATAGCAATCAATCAAAAATGTCACCTCCTGTTGCTTGCCTTCAAAAACTACCATCAGCATGCTCTTCGTTGACTATTTTCTGTCAGAGAAAGTCCAGTCGTGAGATCGATCAGGTGATTGGACAGACACGCCAACCACTGATGGATGACCAAACAAATCTGCCGTACACCTACGCGGTGATGCATGAAATCCAGAGGTTCACCAACATTGTTACCTTCACGCCTCCCAGAATGGCCAACAAGGACACGACAGTGGGAGGACGTCTCATCCCGAAGGTTATTTTGTTTTTGCGTCATGTACCATACAGCATTTATGTGAATGAATCTGCAACTTCTGTTGGTTTATCACAGGGTGTGGTAGTGATGCCATTGCTGAAGTCAATCCTACAGGATAAGAATGAGTACAGCACTCTGTATGAATTCAATCCTGCTCACTTTTTGGATGAAAATGGCAAATTTTTGAAGAAAGACAGTTTCATCCCATTTTCAATAGGTAGGTTGTGTCCATACAGCTGTAGTACTGTAAGTTTACTCTGAGTTTACTGATCCAGAGCCTGATTTCCAGGTAAGAGGATGTGTCCAGGTGAGCAGCTCGCTCGAATGGAGCTCTTCCTCTTCTTCACGTATCTGATGCAGTGTTTCACCTTCCTGCCTCTTGAGGGACAAACGTTGAGTCTGAAAGGAACTATCAGTGTCTCATCTGGTCCTGAACCCTTCCAGATACGTGCAGTCTCGATAGTGTAGATTTTAATCAGTCAGAAATCAGCGCCGCTCCAGAATCATGTTCAAGCGACAGTATTCATTATATGGGTTCTTCTCCCACATGTGGCTCACAAACAGTAATTACTCAAGGAATTTAATGCATTTTTGAAAGGAAATTGATCAGATTTTCTTCTCTTAGTACTACTTTTCTGCTCATATACTGTCTGGTCATCGAATGCAGAGAAATCAAATTTAGTAAGATAAATACAGTAATTTTGTGAAATCTTATTACAGTTTCAAATAACTGTTTTCTATTTCAATATTTTTTTAAGTGTGATAGGAATAACCTGTCATCAAAGCTGAATTTTTAGCATCATTACTGTAGTTTTCAGTGTCACATGATCCTTCAGAAATCATTCTAATATGCTGATTTGCTGCTCAAGAAACATTTCTCATTATTATCAATGTTGAAAACGGTTGTGCTGCTAAATGCTTTTTTTATGGAAACCGTGATAACTTTTTTTTTTTTAGGATTCTTTTATGAAAGTTCAAAAGAACAGCATTTATTTGAAATAGAAACCTTTTGTAATATTATAAATGCCTTTACAGTCACTTTTGATCATTTTAATGCATACTTTCTGAATAAAGTTATTAATTTTTCTTCCCAAAAAGGTTCTTTCCTTACAGTATTTTTACAGGAAATTTGGCAGATGTCATTTAGAAACACTCCTAACTAATAAGGATTTTAATTCATCAGAATGTTTTGCAGACAAACATCAGTTAAATCTTTTGCATAGCCCATATTAAAGGGATACTTCACCCAAATATGAAAATGTTGTCATTAATTACTCACCCTTATGTTGTTCCTAACCTGTAAGATCTTCGTTTATCTTTGGAACACAAATTAAGATATTTTTGATGAAATTGGAGAGCTATACAATACAACTGAAATGTTCAAGGCCCAGAGATGTAGTAAGAACATTGTTAAAATAGTCCATGTGACATCAGTGGTTCAACCGCAGTTTTATGAAGCTACGAGAATATTTTTTGTGCACAAAGAAAACAAAAATAACAACTTTGTTTAACAGTTTCTTCTCTTTCATGTCAGTTTTCGACACGCGTTCACAAGAGTACCACTACGCATGCGCTGCACCTTGTTTACAGGCAGAGGAACACACACTGTACATTTATACAGAGATTTTTTGCCTAGCCTTACCAGAATATACAGATGATGAACTAAGAGAGATGGACGTTCTATGTCAGCAGCACCACACAAAGAAATCGCTGAATAAAGTAGTTATTTTTGTTTTGTATTCTCGTAGCTTCATAAAATTATGGTTGAACCACTGATGTCACATGGACTATTTTAACAATGTCCTTGTTACCTTTCTGGGCCTTGAACATTTCAGTTGCGTTGCTGTCTATGCAGGGTCAGAAAGCTCTCGGATAACATCAAAAATATCTTATTTGTGTTCCGAAGACGAACGAAGGTCTCATGGGTTTGTTCACGACATGAGGGTGAGTAATTAATGTCAATTTTCATTTTTGGGTGAACTATCCCTTTAACATATTGACCAGTATCTATACCAACTGTCAAGTACAACTAAAATCCAAATCCATCATAACAACGTAACTATTTGCTGTGCATTATCTAGAGGCACACGTGACAATGTTTTCAAGCATGGCTCATAGGGTCACACTGGTTTGCAGTGTTTTATTTTGTAAGCACCAGGACAATTTGAATAATTTCATGAGCTCCCATGGCTTTGTCATGATATAACTCAAACATACTCGTAGATTATGATTAAGGAAGTTGACTTTTGTGGCTTTTTAGTTCACTGCATCTTAACTGCATTCTGAACAATCTTTGGATATTAAGCAAAAGTGAATTATTATTGGCTAATTTTGTAATGCTCTAATTTTTCAAGCAGTTTTTTTTCAAGCACATATATCGTTTGTAAAGGTTCCGGACTTTTACTTATGACTGACGTCCTCGAGTTAATCAATTTCAACTCAATAAAGTAACTCATGCAAACTGTGCTTAATAAATATATACCTATTTTTTTTTTAATAATTTATATTTATCAGAGAAAAATGCTATTCTTCATTAATGAACAAAGATGGTCTTTATATATATATATATATATATATATATATAAATATTTCATTTTGGATTTTTTTTCTACCATCCAACCTGAACACAAGTAGATAAATACATGTGAAAGATTTCAGCAAATGTACAGGCTAGTCTGGAACTGTATCTCAATGTCAAGTTGGCATGGTACATCTACAAGGCCACACAACTCATGCATATCTTGATAATACTACTATGGTTCATGAATATTAACTAGGTCACACGATGGTCCAGAGAGGGCCCATGATAAATAAATCAAATCACAAGTAATTGTCTGATTTCCACTCTGTAACTTCTGACAAAATCAACAAACCCTTGAAAATCAAGTAAACACTGGCAGTGATCTAGGCCATTACCTCTGCATATGTCTCCGGTGATGAACAAACAACTTGGCCATAATAATTCATCACTGGCAGCAGGACGAGGTCAAGGGTGTAATATCATTTCTTGGTGCTAATGGCTTTCTCAGCTACAGACCCCACAGTGAGAGTTGAATTACAATTAGGTGTATTTTCTGACATGGTACATGATCTCTGAAAATGTGAAATTGACTGAGTTTAAAGCAATAGTTGACCCAAAAATGAAAATTTGCTGAGGATTCACTAAGCCTCGGGCCAACCAAGATGTAGATGGGTTTGTTTCTTCATGGGAATAGATTTGGAGAAATTTAGCATTGCATCACTTGCTCACCAATGGATGCTCTGCAGTGAATGGGTGCTGTCAGAATGAGAGTCCAAACAGCTGATAAAAACATCACAATAATCCACAAGTAATCCACACCACTCCAGTTCACCAATTAACCTCTCGCAAAGCAAAAAACTGCATGTTTGTAAGAAACAAATTCATAATGAAGGCTGTTTAACTTTAAAATATCACTTCTGGCCAAAATACAAGTCCATTATCCATAACTCTTCCTCCAGTGAAAAAGTCAATCCCATTGTCATGTCACATCAAAATCAACCAACATATTTTGTTAAGAACTGTTTTCACTTGTAAACAGTGCTTGATCTGTGCCTATTACTCTCCTGATTCAGACAATTCTGACTTTTTCACTGGAGAAAGCAATATTATAGATAGAGGACTCGTATTTTAGCCAGAAGCGACAGTTTGAAGTTAAAAATGTTTAAATGATGGATACAAACACCCAAGTCATTAATTGGTGAACTGGAGTGGTGTGGATTACTTGTTGATTATTGTGATGTTTTTATCAGTTGTTTGGACTCTCATTCTGACGGCAACCATTCACTGCAGAGGATCCATTTGTGAGCAATTTATGCAATGCTAAATTTCTACAGATCTTTTTCTGTGAACAAACTCCTCAAACTCATTGTTTTCAGTAAGTAGCCTATTTCAGCGTTGCTAATATAAATGAAACAAAAATATGTCTTAAATATGTTGAAGGCATGCATTTAAGTTTATATAATATTAACCATTTAATTAAATTTGCTTTGGATCCTAAAATCTGACCTTTTCATTGAGTCTATGTCCAGTGGCCACATCAGCAGAGATGTTTTGGTCTGTCAAATCTCCATACTGCAGGAGTGTCAACACTGCACAGACTGAATGAGGTCAGTGAGCAACAGAAGACTTAATCTACATGCAGATTTTATGTTGGTGTTTTATGTAATGCATTAAACACTACAAATATATACAAAGAGAAAACCAGGTCAGATCACTGGAGAGATTTTAGGTTGCATTTCATTATCAAGTCTTGCAGAACAGCTGTAAGAAAGTTTGTACTGCCTTCTACAGGCCACAATATGCAAGTACAACTTTCTTTCTGAAGGTCAAGCACGAAGAGTTAATCTGTTTTCTCATTTTAAAGAATATATTTTCTGTAATTACATAGCATTGTATCTGGCTTTTTTATTTCATTTTTGTGTTTCTAGGTTTGCCCTTCGACACTCATTGTCTTCAACCAGCTCAGAGGCTAATATAATCTGTTGGTGTTTGATCAAAGCTTTGAGTATGATTTCATCCGATGTATTTGACAAGGGTCAAATATATATCTAATATCAGTATACTTGGCCACTTGATTGATTTTATTAAAGGGGTCATATGATGCTGCTAAAAAGAACATTATTTTGTGTATTTGGTGTAATGAAATGTGTTTATGCGGTTTAAGGTAAAAAAAAAACATTATTTTCCACATACTGTACATTATTGTTTCTCCTCTATCCCCCGCCTTTCTGAAACGTGTCGATTTTTACAAAGCTCATCGGTCTGAAAAAACGAGGTGTGCTGTGATTGGCCAGCTATCCAGTGCTTTGTGATTGGCCGAATACCTCAAGCGTGAGACGGAAATGTTACGCCCCTTACCATACTGTGATGATGCCCTGTCAGGCCGGAGCGATGATTCAAAAACATGAAAACCCATTACAAACGAGGCATTCCTTGCATCCAGTGGGGACATAATTATGGATTATAATGACTTATACTGTATATCTTATGAGCGTCCGGAGGGCTTGCGGCAACCACATGTGACGACCCCGGGCTGGACTCCGCTTCGTCCGCGGTGAAAGCCGTTTATAAAGAATATCTCTTTGGATTTGAGACTTTAGCCTTTGCAACTTTACAGATCTTCTTATGCACCAAGAGCTTGTAACACTCCAAAGAGAAAGGAAAAATTGAAATAGCATCATATGACCCCCTTTAAAAATTGTAAAAAAAAAACCAAAAAAAAACATTTGCATTAATTTCCAGAACATAAGTATGAACATTTAATAAAGCCAGGTTCAAAATTCTTATTTCATCCCTTTAAGTGGACTAATCAAAAACATCTGTTGAGCTATTAGCACCACCTAGTGGAGAAGATCATTACAGAAAACCAGGTCATAATTTTTTTTGCACACTTCACTTTAAGAGCGTCTTTAAAAAGTGATGTGCTGAAAATAAATAAATAACAATAAAGCTTGTGAAAATAATTAACTGTTCACGCATTTTAATCTAAAACTGTCGCCAGTGTCAGTACATTTACTGTAGACCTCATACCATTTTAAACCAGAAAATGAAAGTATTACCCACTTATTTTCTGTCCATGCAGGGATCATATCATGCAAAAGCCTTTCTAGAGCCCTCCAAAACAAATGCTGTTATATAATGAAAAAAAAGAAAGCCATTTATACGCCATCAAAGCTGGAAGAATACAAATATTTAAGGGCAACAAATGTAACAAAAAAAAAAATCATTTAGTTCCAGTATTTAAAAAAAAATAAAAAATTCCAAATTCAGGGTTCAAAAAGTTAATTTAAATAAAATAAACGTGTTAATTGTTAATTAGTTAGTTAATTAATATTTATCTTGTTTCATTTCAACTAGTTCCCGAAGCAATCTTCATTTAGTTTCACTTAATGTACTAAATTAACTAAAACTGAAATAGAAGTTAATACAAACTGAAAGGACATATTTAAAAAAAAATCTAATAAAAATGTCAAAAATACACAACAAAATTACTCAAACTTAAAAGGATGAATGCAGAAAATACAAATAACTATAAAATATATTGAAAAAAAAAAATCTCAGTGATGTTAAAAAAATAATCTACATCTAATCTAATCTAAAAGAATCTAAACTAATCTGAAATAATGCTACATGGGTTACTTGCAGCTGAAATACAAGTAATTCTGAACATGCTGTTTTGCAGCTTAGTGCAATACATAGTCTTGTGGACTAGAGGATGTTTTTTGTTCTGTAAGTTACAGCATATTCAATAAGCTCTTTTATTTCAAGCAGGAAAATTCAATTCAATATGACTATTATCTGTCTCCAGAATGTCTGCAGTATTCATTTATGATGTCACATTGGCCACTATTAACATTTGTAGATGGATATCAAAGATAATTGTAAAAGAGGCTTCGGGCATTTTATATCTAATAAAAAAATCTGTTAAATGTGTACTCGGCTAACACAAAAACACTACTTCAAAAACATTTGTATGTGTGTTTTTGTTAAGTATCATATTTGATACATCATGTTGATAATTTAGAGATACTTGAGATAATTTAGGAATTTTATTTTTAGTGAAAGAAAAAAACAAAAAACTGCAGAATAAACCTTGCAGCAAAAATGTTTTTCGTCTCATTCTAGGTGCTAAAAGATAAAGCAAGTTCTTGAGCTTGTATGTTATCAGCTCTAATGTCACAGATAATCTCATCTTGACTCTTGATGTGTGTTTTTGTAGATTATCTGGCTGGATGGCAGCTGAGGAAGGCTGTAAGATCAAACCCTTCACACGTCAGAGAGCTGGATCTGACCTCCAGTCACCTCACACACTCCTCTGTCTGATCTGCTCAAGGATCCATATACTGTCAGCCGGTGTTGGGCAAGTTACTCTGAAAATATAATTAAATGACTGATTACTGATTACTCCCTTTAAAAGTAATCACGTTACTGTTCTGATTACTTTATTTCAAAAGTAATTAGTAATTAGTTACATTACTAGTTACGTTACTTTTTTCTCCATGAAATTCATGAAATCCCAGCATACACACTCCCGATAAGTATTTGTTATTAAAGCATATAATATGTATAATGCAAATATATGTAAATATATGAATAATGAATCGTTCGTGTGTTATAATGAGAGGATTCATGAGCACGCAAATTTCAGCACTGCATTGCTCAACGCTGCAAACACGTGTTATAGCCTAAATAGAAACTCTGAATACGCTTGCACCTGTTAATCGTTTATATTTTATATTAGTTCAAGTTGCTTTTGTGCAATAGATGAATAACAATTTGTTTGTTTCAGATATTTTATGTTTAGATATGTCTAATTTGCGGGAGTCCCGTGAATCATATTATTCTCCCAACATCCCGCGCAGTCACACACTCTGCACTTGCCTATCAAGTCTTATCCCGCGCCGCACTCTGTTGCGTCGGGTCTCGCGGGAGCAGGTCTCCAATCCAGGCAGTAACGTATAGAGACCATGGCTTGTGACTATACTCTAATTACTATTTTGAAAATTATAACGCGTTAAATTATTACGTTACTAAAAAAAGTAATCAAATTACAGTAACGCGTTACTAAGTAATGTGTTACTGCCCAACACTGCTGTCAGCTAGAGAAGCTCAAGTATGCTGGGCATTAGGAGCCATTCATGCAAAAAGCAAGGTTATTATAGTTTTGAATGCTTTAATTCGTTTTATTTTAATATCGTTTTCAAATTTGCCATACAATTCAGTTTAGTTTTTATTAGTTTCATTCATATTTTTGTTAGTTTTAGTTTAGTTTTTATTTTGTGAACGCATTTTTATTTAGTTTTTATATAGTTTAGTTTCAGTTTTAGTTTCAGTTTTAATTAAAGTTTAGCAGAATTAACAGATCACTTCCAGAGCGCAGGCCAAAGAAAGACTTAGGCATAATTTAGCCTT
>NW_015552546.1:1642574-1642944 GCF_001515605.1 Sinocyclocheilus anshuiensis
GTGTGCAGTTGCCGTACTGTATTAAAGCTTTAATCAGGATAAAACCGTAAATTAAAAGCTAACATAAGCAGTAGCATTTACAAATAACAGCATATCAAAAAGTATGAGACTACAATAAACAAAAAACATAGGCCTACCATTAAAAGCTGTGCTTGCACAGGTTCTGCGCAATCCTCTTCAATAATATCCTCTGCTTCTCAATCGGGCTCAAACTGATAAGCGATATTAACGACGCCGTTGTTTACAATACAACCGGGGCACATGCTGCTGAGGTGAGGGGCGGGATGTTTAGACCCGCACTAGAGGCGGTTTAGCCAATCACAACACACTGGGCTAGCTAACCAATCAGAGCCCATCGCCTATTTCTGAG
>NW_015552546.1:1643490-1652566 GCF_001515605.1 Sinocyclocheilus anshuiensis
CTCTCTCTCTCTCTCCCCCTCTCTCTCTCTCCCTCTCTCATTCATTCAGCTCAGCTCCAGCAATCAACTGTTCCAATTATACACTTATTTTCACATAGCAATGAGAAGCATTAAACATGGACGCGTGTGCAGTTGCCGTACTGTATTAAAGTTTTAATCAGGATAAAACCGTATATTAAAAGCTAACATAAGCAGTAGCATTTACAAATAACAGCATATCTTATTTCAGTTAGTTTTTCAATAACTATTGTTAGTTTAGTTTCGTTTTAGTTTTTGAATTATTTTGACGTTTTCATTTTATTTCAGTTTACGAAATTGTTTTTTCATTAATCGTTTTAGTCTTAGTTTTAGTTTTCGTTTACAAAAATAACCTTGATGCAAAGTAAAGGTGCGGTTACATTTACCGTTGCTCAGCAAAATTTCAAAGGAGAAATCCAGTCATTTCAATAGGAATCTGTGCGATTTGGAGTTTTGAGGGTGAAAAAGTAAAAAAAAAATCAGACTTAAATAAAGTCTATCTTTATAAAGATATAAAGTCACAAGTCCTTTTTCATTTTTTGTTTCATGTCTGAAACAAGGCAGACTCTTTCTTTGCAATTGCGAGTTTATATCTCACCATTCAGACTTTACTTCTCAAATCTGTGAGTTTATATCTCATAATTCAGACTTTTCCTTCTCAAAACTGAGTTTGTCTCAAAATTCAGACTTTTCTTGTCAAAACTGTGAGTTTATATCTCACCATTCAGACTTTACCCCTCAAATCTGCGAGTTTATATCTCATAATTCAGACTTTTCCTTCTCAAAACTGAGTTTGTCTCAAAATTCAGACTTTTCTTGTCAAAACTGTGAGTTTATATCTCACCATTCAGACTTTACCCCTCAAATCTGCGAGTTTATATCTCATAATTCAGACTTTTCCTTCTCAAAACTGAGTTTGTCTCAAAATTCAGACTTTTCTTGTCAAAACTGAGTTTGTTAAGTTTATATCTCACAATTCAGACTTTTCTCCTGAAATATGCGAGTTTATATCTCATAATTCAGACTTTTCTTGTCAAAACTGTGAGTTTATATCTCACCATTCAGACTTTACTCCTCAAATCTGTGAGTTTATATCTCATAATTCAGACTTTTCCTTCTCAAAACTGAGTTTGTCTCAAAATTCAGACTTTTCTTGTCAAAACTGAGTTTGTATCTCAAAATTCAGACTTTTCTTGTCAAAACTGTAAGTTTATATCTCACAATTTAGACTTTTCTCCTCAAATCTGCGAGTTTATATCTCATAATTCAGACTTTTCCTCTCAAAACTGCAAGTTTATGTCTCATAATTCAGACTTTTCCTCTCAAAACTGAGTTTATCCCAAAATGATTTTCTCCTCAAAACTGCGAGTTTGTCTTAAAATTCAGACTTTTCTTCTAAAATCTGCGAATTTATATATCAAAATTTAGACGTTTTTGCTCAAACTGTGCCAAGTTTACTGTATATCTCAATTCTGACTTCTCAAAATTGCAAGTTTATATCTCACAGTTCAGATATTTCTTCACAAAACTGCATTCTGAAAAGTTAGCATTCTCAGATTTGCAAGGAAAAAAGTTGCAATTACATTTTTATTTTTTATTCCATGGTGGAAACAAGCTTGACTCTTTTTTTCTTGCAATTGCAAGTTTATATCTCACAATTCAGACTTTTTTTAGAATTGCGAGTTAACATTTCTGAGCTTATATCTTGCAATTCTAAGAAGTGAGAGAAGAAAGTCAGAATTGGGAGTTATAAACTCAGAATTGCAAAAAAGAAATAAGAAGTTCCATACTATTGACAATAGACTTTTTTTGTGCATGCAATATGTTGCTGAAATTTCACTAATGTAATCATATCTTAAGATACGCTCATTTGAGGATCATGGGAAAATCAAAACCCATGCATTCATCGAAACCACTGGCTCTTTATCAGGTACACCTTTCTAATATTAGTTTTTTTCCCTATTGGAATCACTTGAATTCTTCATGATCTGGATTCAGCAAGGTGCTAGAAACTTCCCCAGAGATTCTGCTGCGTCATGACATGATAACATCATGCAGATGCTGCAGTCGGCTGCGACTTCATGCCACAAATCTGCTGTTCGACCTCAAACCAAAGGTGCTCTATTAGACTGAGATCTTTTGACTGTGGAAGTCATTGCAATACAATAAACACATTGTGGAAGCAGTCCGAGATGACGTAACCTTTCAGACACGGTGCTTAGCCATTAGAACATGGCTATAGTCTGTGACCATAAAGCACTGCTGGGAAGTTTACGCAATACGCAATTGGTGTTAAAGGGCCTAATGTGTGGAGAAAATTATCCCACACATTACACTATCAGTACTCATGTTACTCAGTACTCACTACTTGCCATAGTGTTTAACCTGCTTTCTCTCAGTCAAGATTCATCAGATCAGGCAATGTTTTTCTACACTACTTTTCAAAAGTTTGGCGTCAGTAATTATTATTATTATTATATTTTTTTAAAGAAATTATACTTTTATTCAGCAAGGATGCATTAAATTGATCAAAAGTGATAGTAAAGACATGTATAACATTACAAAAGATTTATATTTCAAATAATTGCTGTTCTTTTGAACTTTCTGTTTTCTCTCTAAGAATGTTATATCATCGTTTTCACACATATATTAGGCGGCACTACTGTTTTCAACATTGATAATAATGAGAAATGTTTCTTGAGTGGCAAATCAGCATATTAGAATGATTACTGAAGGATCATGTGACACTGAAGACTGGAGTAATGATGCTGAAAATTCATATATATGTCATATATATATTCATATATATATGATATACATATTGTGACGAGCGTCCCGAAGCTTCATCAGCGTCGCCCTGGAAACAAGCAAGGAGCACCTGGCCATCATCATCAAAGGCTGATCGGTCACAGCTGCACCTCATCAGGCGGCGGCTACATAAGCCACGCAAGCCCTGCCATCTCTAGGCAGCCCACCACTCGAACCATGCGGGCCGAGGCCTGGCAGGCCATCCCCGGAGTGTCAAGCTGGGTCATGGGGATAATAAAACGAGGTTACACACTCCAATTCACTAAGGCCCATCCTCAATCTCAGGTGTCTTAATTGCGCCCTCATGAGACGGCCGTTCAGGATGATTACATTGAAACAGATCCTCTCGCAAGTATGCCCAGGGCACTGGTTCTTTTCGCTGGACCTGAAAGGTGCTTACTTTCACATCCAGATAGCCCCCCGTCACAGACGATTCTTGAGATTCGACTTCGAGGGAGACAGTTGGGCCTGCTCCACATGCGGCCCCTTCAGTACTGGCTGAAACCACGAGTTCCATCCCGCACCTGGCGTCTCGGATGCCTTCGTGTCAAGGTAGACTGGGCCTGTGTAACAGTCCTGGCCCCTTGGAAAGATCCTTGGTGGATGGAACGGGGTGTGTGCCCCTGGGAATGGTCTGCAGAAGGAAGGTGGTCTCGACAGACGCCTCCAACACGGGTTGGGGAGTGCTGTGTGATGGCAAACCAGCTTTCGGCCACTGGTCAAAAGAGGGAGGCCGGCTTCACATCAACTGCCTGGAAATGCTGGCAGTGTGTCTGGGCCTTCGAACCGTTCTGCCAGACCTAAGGGGACACCATGTCTTACTCCGCTCGGACAGCATGACGGTAGTGTCCTATATAAATCGCCAGGGCTGTCTGTCCTCGAAGCGCCTCTTGGAATGGGCTCAGCTCAACTTGCGCTCGCTGAGAGCAGCGCATATACCGGGCAGGCTGAACCAAGGAGCAGACATGCTGTCTCGGAGCAACATCCCCTCGGAGGAGTGGACGCTCCACCTTCAAACGGTTCAGAAAATCTGGGAGATCTTCGGCAGGGCAGAGGTCAACCTCTTCGCCTCAGAAGACAACTCTCACTTCCCAACTTACTATTCGAAGGACAGGGACGCGTTGGCCCACGACTGGCCCAACCTCCTCCTTTACGCTTTTCCCCCGATCGCTCTGATTCCACAGGTGATCAGGCAAGTCAGGGAACAGAGATGCAAGGTTCTGTTGGTGGCCCCACTCTGGAGGAACCAGCACTGGTTTGCAGAGCTGTGCCGGCTGCTCTCGGCAGCCCCGTGGCCCATTCCCCTGAGACGGGACCTCCTCTCTCAGGCGAACAAAACAATATGGCACCCCCAGCCCGAGCTGTGGGCTCTGCACCTTTGGCCTCTCGATGGGAGCTTGCGAACCTCCCCGAGAACGTGCTAAACACAATCTCTCAGGCTAGAGCACCTTCTACAAGACGCCTCTACACCCTTAAATGGTCTGTCTTCTCCGCCTGTTGCACAGCCCGCGGCGCAGACCCAATCTCATGCGACATATCTCTGATATTGTCCTTCCTGCAAGAGCTGTTGGATAAGGGCAGTTCCCCTTCCACGCTCAAGGTCTATGTAGCAGCCAAAGCAGCCTCTCACGCTCCTATAGCTGGCCAATCGGTGGGTAGGAACAACTTGGTTGTTCATTTTCTGAAGGGGTCTAGAAGGCTCAAACCGCCTCGCCCCATCACTGTCCCTACATGGGATCTGCCCCTTTCATCCCCTGATGCTTAAGACTGCTCTGCTTCTAACGTTAGCATCGGTAAAGCGTATGGGAGATCTGCAGGCGCTATCAGTGAGCCCCACCTGCCTCGAATTCGGGCCCAACGACTCTAAGGTCATCCTGAAACCAAGGCACGGTTATGTCCCTAAAGTGCTCTCTACTCCATTTAGAGCACAGGTAATAACTCTATCTGCGCTTCCTCCTTCGGAGCAAGACCAAGAGTTGAACTTACTCTGTCCCGTCAGGGCGCTGAAAGTCTATGTTGAGCGTTCCGCCCTGTTCCGGCGGTCGGATCAGCTATGGTAGATCTGCAGGCGCTATCAGTGAGCCCCACCTGCCTCGAATTCGGGCCCAACGACTCTAAGGTCATCCTGAAACCAAGGCACGGTTATGTCCCTAAAGTGCTCTCTACTCCATTTAGAGCACAGGTAATAACTCTATCTGCGCTTCCTCCTTCGGAGCAAGACCAAGAGTTGAACTTACTCTGTCCCGTCAGGGCGCTGAAAGTCTATGTTGAGCATTCCGCCCCGTTCAGGCGGTCGGATCAGCTATTCGTATGCTTCGGTGGCCGCACCAAGGGTTGTCCGGTTACGAAGCAGAGACTTTCAAAATGAATAATTGACGCTATTATGCTAGCATACTCTTCTTTGGGCCTTCAATGCCCCATGGGAGTAAGAGCCCACTCAACTAGAGGCGTTGCCTCTTCCTGGGCCTGGTCTAGCGGTGTGTCCATTGCAGAAATTTGTACGGTGGCCGGCTGGGCCTTGCCATCCACATTTGCCAGATTCTATAGTCTGGACATCCTGGCCTTACAGGCGCGGGTCCTTTCTGCATAGCAGGGCACTCTGTCGTATGACAACCAGTGCTTGGCGTTTGCCTCCTTCATGTACGCTCTTGGCCCTCAGTGAGTTCCGAGGCTGTACTGAATTATTTTGGGACGATGATACAAGGCTGGGCCGACCTCTCTGAGTTTAGCCCTACTGCCTTTTGCGGGGCTTCCCTATGACGCAGTACTCGTTCCATATCTCAGGGAACCGAGGTTACGTTAGTAACCGAGTACGTTTTCTACATAAAATCATCCTTCATAATGTAAATAACGTTCTGTGAAAATGTAACCTTGATATCTTTAATACTGACATAGTAAGGCCATGTCAAAGATGGAAATCATAGTGAAATTAATGGTTGAAATTAAAATTTTGATGCTTATCTCATAATTAGATTTTGAGACTTTAGCCTGGATTTAACAGACAGGGTCACATATTATGGCATTAATGTTATTTAATTAAAGCTGCAGTCTGTAAGTTTTGCCTCTTTGTCGCCATCTCTGTTTGAAAACTTGGAATTGCAGCTGTGTGGACTTTAGCCTGGATTTCACAGACAGGGTCACATATATATATATTCAAATAGAAAACAGTTATATGAAATTGCAATAATATTTCACAATATTACTGTTTTTACTGTATTTTTGATTAAATAAATGCATTCAACACATCCTTCATGAGCACGAGACTAATTTCAAAAACATTTAAAAATCTCATTGAGCCCAGACTTTTGAAGGGCAGTATATTCAGCTGTAGAGGTCTTATAAAAAGACTGAAATTCCGGTTGCTATTTGCTGAAAAGAACAACACCGATAACACTGAGTGAGTGAAATTTTGTGAATTGTGTTGCATTTTAATGTCATTTTTAAGGAAATAATTGTACTCGACAGTTCTTGTTGAAGCAATTAAATTTAAATCAGGTGACATACAGTACATTTAAGGTACAGATGTTGACCCATTTTTGTGTTCCCTGAGAACCAAAATCACGGTCTAATTCATCAAAAACAAGCAGAACAAATTTGTGTGTAAATCATTTGTACAAACACACTTGCATAACGTGTCTCACTGAATGAAGCAATTTACGTAAGAACTGATTTATGAACAATTTACACAGACATTTGTTCTGCTCTTGCTATCAATAAGACCCACTGCAAAAAAGGTATTGCAATGTCATACTAAAATCGAGTACGTCAAACCAATTAAAAATTTGTTGAGCCTGTTGATTTTGCTGTTTTAGCAGACCATTTGACTCATGGCGGGGGAAATCTGACATTTTATTAGCTCTGTTTAACAAAGAATGATAGAAGAGACCTGAAGCAACACAATATGACCATCACGTAGATTCTACCTGATTTCACCCAAAAAAATTATATAATTTGTTTATACTCTGGTCAAAAGTTTGAAATAATTAAGATTAAGATTTTTTTAAAGGTAGTGTCTAATAGCCTACTCACTGAGGCTGCATTTATTTGATCAAAAACACAGTAAAAAACAATAATATTATGAGATATTATTACAATTTTAAAAAACTGTTTAATATATTTTGAAATGTAATTTATTCCTGTGATGCAAAGCTGAATTTTCAGCATCATTACTCCAATGTTCAGTGTCACATAATCCTTCAGAAATCATTTTAATATGCTGCACATTTTAGCCCCCATCCTTGAATGGCCTCTGAGTTTCTCATACCAAAACCTGTCCAGTCTCACCATTGTGGTCAGTAATGCATTAAATGCACCATTTTCAGCACGTCATAAGACACGGAGCTCGGCTTTGTTGGTGAAACGAAATTCTTCCACAGTCCATAAATGGAACAACAACCAAGAGAAACACACTGACCTCGTTCTCATTCACAGCATCTTCAGCCAGCAGCCACTGCTCAAAACACTGAAGGTAAGATTTTGAGTCTTCCTTTTGTCTGTAGTCTGTAGTCATGCAGGCACATGTGTAGCAGGATCAGTAATGTTATTTCTTCTATTTTAGGCTACTAATTTATTTCTAGACTTTATGAGATGTGTTTATGTCAAATAATGGAGTACTCTAATATATATGATGATACTAAAAACTGAAAATGTTTGTAAAGGAAAATATAGGCTCTTTATTAGAAAATGGTTCAGTCCAGGTCAAGGTTGAATGTCCTACAACCTTTGTACTCTGTGCTGTCTCGGATGGAAGAGGTATGTTTTCCATGTTAGAGTTCAAAGAACTTAGCACTCAATACACACATACGCTATCTTACACTCAATAGCCTACATACATTGTATATCAATTAAGGCAAAAAGATATGGAAGATAACAAAGTAGATCAGAGACCACACAGTTGCACAGGGATCAAAACTATAACTGCACACTTGTTAGCAGCTCAGTCTTATGAATGACTATTATATATAGTCATATATATTATTTATAAAATTGTCATTGACATTATTCAGATCAGTCTTTGTTTTGTTTTGGAGATATGTATTTATTAAAGGGATAAATAGGCCAATTGACAATAGGCTGCTTATTTTTGGTCTATAAGCCATCCGATGCTGAAACTCCAGCGAACATGACCAATTCTTCAATCTAATCTAATTGGCAGCTAGGGAAAATTCGTTCCCTAATTGCTTTATGGTAGCGTTATCTGAAAATATGGTTGATATGCTGATTATGTAATTATGGATATCAAGTTTTGTGGTCTATTTATGATATGATCAGATGCTGGGGGGCCCAGGCGACGATCGACCTTTGTGCGCCCTATTTCCCTGATGGACTCTAGAAGCTCGAGCATGAGCACATAATGCACACGTTATATAACATTACGGTGAAAAGATAACAGAAGAACAATAAGACCGATAAGAGCCAAATGATCCGAACCGGCATCATAATTGCACACCTGCCAGCAGCTTAATCCTAACTACTAGCCTATTCAGACAACTTTTTATACTAAAAAAAACTTTAAAAACCTTCTGTTGCTGCTGATGTTGTATGCATTTTAACTTGTGATAGGCCTATGCAAATATATATTTTTTAATTACGTGGGAAACGTTCGAACGGTCTGCTGTTATAATAACCAACGCGACTTCTTGTCGGGAGCGTCAATTTGGTATCAGGTCAGGTGAAAATCATTAACTTTTGAAAGGAAACATACTTGTTAGGCTATATGTATTGAAATTTGAGATATGTAAATATTTATTAATTCCGCGGGAAACGTTCGAGGTCTGTTGTTTTATAGTTACCAACCAACGCGACTTCTTCTTTGCGTCAATTTGCCGTCAGATGAAAATCAGAAACATTTAAAAACGCTGTCAAAATGTTCGTGCTGAAATATCCAAAATAATAATCTATCTATCGATCTAGCTATCTGTCTGTCTGTCTGATATCTATCTATCTATCTATCTATCTATCTTGTCTGATCTATCTATCTATCTATCTATCTGTCTATCTGTCTATCTGATATCTATCTATCTATCTATCTATCTGTCTGTCTGTCTGTCTGTCTGATATCTATCTATCTGTCTGTCTGTCTATCTATCTATCTGTCTGTCTGTCTGTCTGTCTGATATCTATCTATCTATCTATCTATCTATCTATCTATCTGTCTGTCTGTCTGTCTGTCTGATATCTATCTATCTGTCTGTCTGTCTGTCTGATATCTATCTATCTGTCTGTCTGTCTGTCTGATATCTATCTATCT